>NW_016917148.1:237738-406872 GCF_001483705.2 Eufriesea mexicana
GCCCCTTATATAGCGGCGGCCGGCCGAGGATCAGCGAAAATTTCCGAACTTTACCGATTCCTCTAAAAGTTACTTTTCTGCTGTAATAACTAATAATTTATTAACTTTTTTGACTTCTACCATTAATATACGTTGCAAACTATTTGATATCAATGATTTTAATTTGTTATTAGCAATAAATTTATTAATTTATTAACTCTTTGTAAGTTATATATAAATTTTAACACAAATACGTTGTTTGTTTAACTAGCAGCTAATAATTTATTACCTTTTTTGACTTTTATCGTTAATATACGTTGCAAACTACTTGTTCTCAATAATTTTCTCTTGCTATTAACAATAAATTTATATACTTTTTGTAAGTCATGGATACATTTCAACACAAATACGTTGTTTGTTTAAATAGTAGATAATAATTCATTAACTTTTTTGACTTTTATCGCGGAGAGGCGTTGCAAACCAATTGTTAAAGTAATTTTAATTTGTTATTAACAACAAATTTAATAATCTATTAACTTCTTTTGAAGTTACGGATCCATTTTAACACAAATTCGTCATATGTACTAACGATAACCAATAATTTATCATTTTTTCACTTGTATTATAAATTTACGTTGCGAATATTAGCGATTTACTTACCATCTCTTCAGTATCAATCATAATCTACATTCCAATTATCGAGCTACTTATCATACATACTGTAACAGAAGTTGCCTACATTATTGACTATCGAGTTACTTATCATCTCTTCGGTAACGGTAGTTTTCTTCATTACTGATTATCGAGTTTTTCATTACCCCTTCAGTATCAGTAATTTTCTTCATTATCGATTATCGAATTACTCGTTATCTCCTTGAAACGGTTGTTTCCTAAATAACTGATGGTCAAGTTTCATATTACCTCTTCTGTACCAGTTGTTTTCTTCATTATTGATTATAGACTTACTTATCACCTAATCAGAAACAGTTGTTTCCTACATTACCGATTATCGAGTTACTTACCATCTCTCTTTGGCAACGGTAGTTTCCTAAATAACCGATGGTCGAGTTTCTTATTATATCCTCAGTACCAGGGGTTTTCTTCATTATTGATTATAGACTTGCTTATCACCTAATCAGAAACAGTTGTTTTCTACATTGCCGATTATCGAGTTATTTATCATCTCTTCGGTAAAGGTTGTTTTCTACTTCATCTATTATCATGTTTCTTATTACATCTTTAGTAACAGTTATTTTCTTCATTACCTATTGTTCTGTTACGCATCATCTCCTCATTAACAGTCTGTGTATACATTATAGATTGTCGAATACTTATCACCTCTTCATTATTGGCCGTCTTCTACATTACTGATTTATTTATCATCTCTTAATTACCTGTCATTCTCTACATTATTGGCGATCTATGCAGTATTTCGCAGGTTGCAACAATATTTACCCTATTTTGCAGTATAAATAATACAAATTATATAAATCTAAACAAACTTATTCAAGACATCCTACCATTAATTTTATTTTGAACATTATATCACTTCTATTAATTATATGTAAACACAAAACAAGAACTGCTTACGATTTCCATGTCTTCGATGACGTCGTAATATTGCAAGAGCAAAGGAAGTTTGCACATACAAATCACGATGGAAAATCCAGACATCCCTGCAGAACAAGGGGAAGCGGAAGTACATCCATTGGGGGTAATTATTCCTCCACCTGAGTAATCACCGTAATATCCTGTTGAAATTACATTTTCGAGTTTACTAACCTAAGAAATTAGCAATCCGAATTTCCATATTTGAGAAACTTTTAACAACCTACGACCCGTAATTTTCAATTATTCAAATAGAATTGTACCTCTCGTTCAAACTCCATAATCTCGAAATTAAATTTTCATACTCTATGTGGAATAAATCCATGGAAACTACCTTTAATTTCACATGAAATTTACAAAAGTTTTGAGAGCTATTAGACATTAATTACGATATTTAAAAGAGTGTTTCTGTAAATTTACAAAGTTTTACAATTAATTTTTTTATTTAATAATATATTGCAATAGAATGTTTAAATATATCTACTTTGTAACCTAAAACCTCAAATCACCAACGAGTTACTCTCTTGTCAAACTTCTAATATTCTACATTAATCACTTGGTGTAGTACTTCGTCATTCCGATGCATTCTTCATTCATAATTAATAAACGCGAAACACTCGATTCCACAATTTCATAATCTCCACATAGAAATGCTTATGAAGAATCACACATATTATTTCTATACCTTCCTTCCTTTCCAAGTATATTACACCTAATGCTCATACTTCTACCTGAAAATATCCTTCTACATAGTCGATGTGCAGTATACCTCAGCTAACCCATTATACTGCATAGGAGATCGAGCTGTGAGGTTATGTTCGTCGTCCCGTCGCTTGGGAAAGTATTATAACGAAAATAATTACAGTTATACGAAGGAAAGAGGAACGAGAAAGGTGATAGACATGGTCACGGGAAAGCATTTCTTCCAAATGGCGATATGTACGTTGGATTATACTGCAAAGGATTGAGACATGGTCGCGGACTATACGTGTTCAAAATCGGTGCCCGATATGCCGGCGAATGGAGACATGGCGTTAAGTATGGTCAAGAGACTTTCTGGTACCCTGACGGGACGCGTTATGAGGGTAAATAAACGCCGATGCAATTAGGTTAATCATAATTTAATTATAGTCTTCTCCAAATATCTATAGTATTTATAACGATAATATGAAAAATTAATTAGAACCGAGCTACAAAGTTAATGTGAAGATTCGATTTTCCACTATTTTTGCAAAAGCAGTTCTATTTTATTGTAATACCAATGAATGAAACACGAAATAAGTAATAAAATTATTTTTTTTGGGCTTTAATGTTATTTAATGTAGATTATAAACGCGCCGATACCTACGAAAGTGACTTAACTGAAAGGTCCGAAAGAAATAATTTTATTTTGTAGGATTTTTCAATGCGGATAGGATACGTGATGAAAGTTTTGAGGGTACATTGTAGAATTTGCGAATATAAAATGTAAGGTCTATATGTTATGTTTTAGTCCTATTGTTATGCTAAAATAGTGGTTCCGTAGTGTGGTGGATACTATATAATAGGAAAGAAAGAGGAAAACGTTTGATACACTATGTGCAGATTAACACGTATTCCGCAGGCGAGTGGAAACGAGATACTAGGTACGGGTTTGGTGTGTATTATTATATGAATGGAGACGTCTACGAAGGCTCCTGGAAGAAGAATCTTCGACACGGCATGGGGTTTTATCTTTACGCAGATGCGAACTCGAAATTCATGGGCACGTGGATCAAGGATCGTATGCAAGGGCCTGGACAACTAATCCATCCCCGACATCGGTTCCATGGATCTTGGGAACTCAATTTGGTAAAATAATACTTGAGCAATATATTGGGTCGTAGAAAATTTTTGAAATATCGGGAAATTGAAGGATACCCTATTTAAAAAGTAATTACATTATTGTTTAGTATAAAACTTTGTGGAATATATGATAAACTAAGCACATACCATTTAGACGATATTTGGTAAGATATTAATATCCAAAACAAGAATTTGTAAATACAATGAACATTTTCTGAATTTCTAATTATTTTGTCAGACACGAATTTGAATCTATAATATCCATTGGGTAATTCTTGTAGAGTTTATTTTCTTGAAAATGAATCCGTAATCAGAATTACTCTATCACCATTAATTTTTGAAAATTCTGGCATCAAAACGTACGATTTTTTGATAAAACGAAGTATTATATAAAAAAATAGAAACATTAGGAGATTCATTATTACCTTACAAGTTAGACGAGAGTATCCGAAGTCTATGAATGTCCATACGTATTTGTGTTTACGAATAATTATAATTTGTCATCGAATTATAAAATAAGCCGCCGAGGGTATTCCATACGCACCATCAGTGCATTTTGACAAAACGTTCTTTATTTCACAGGAAACTCTGCGGGCATAGTAGGTATCGTATTCTGTACACTTTTCTGCAAAGAACCCATGGTACAAATTGTCAAGACCATTTTTAATTCTATTAACTCGAAAGAAATATTAAACGGTATGCGTATACTTACACGCTTGTGTCATGCAGTCATTGTTCGCTAACACCAACAATGCCTTAGCTACTCAAAATCCGAGCACCAAGTGCAACGGAACTACGACATAATAGTCTACGACAAAGAAAAATTAAAATTTTGTTATACAATTTCGGAAAAATCACAAAGTTCAAAAGGAACTATGAAAATTTACAATTGATAACAATAATCTTAAATCCGAATCGTAGCTCTCAGCTTGGAATCGTTTCCGAAAAATTGTTCTTTGGGAAACGATACCAATTACCAGGTCTCACCACGTGGAGGTGGCTACGCGTCGAGACCCGACATGCGCCCTAGTGGCGCAGCCTGCTGGCGCTATCCGTATCAAAGGTATCTAATCTAACCTGAAGCGAATTAAGTTGAAGCGACTCTAATATTTCTAAGTTCCCACAAATTGGGGAAGCAAAGAAAAACTATGTTACAATCGCGACGCGCCCGAACGAGTTTACGATTATTCGAAAGACCGACTAGTCGACGCGACGTACTCTCGTGTACAAGACAACTTCATACCTCGGCACCCTCACTATCGGACCTAGCCCACCCAGCCACCACAGACTCTGCCATGACTTACTCGCGAACGAAGGTATTCAACGAACCAGAGAAACACCCAAAACCAAGCCGAGGGCCCCTAGCGAGGCCTTATAACCGGTCACGCCAGCCCCTGCCACATGGGGGAGAAATTAATCATCCCATGGGGACTGACCGCAGGCCGTTATGCAGTGTCAACGGCTATAGGACCCATACCTCGGTCGTGCACGCGCTGGTGCCAAGGACGACTAAGGCCGACAGACCCTCGAATTGATTCCAGATGCCCCCCAACCCGCCGACCACCCTAGAACCGATGCATGACAAGAGTGGCAGTGGCGAGGATGAGTGTCGGACACGAGTCGTGAAGATGGCTTATGAAGCATGATATTATCGAGTACACGAGAGCACGTCGCGTAGGCTAGTCGGTACTTAAGAAAGATCGCGACTATCGCGAGAACGATAACGTTCTGTTTGGTGAACGAGAGGGATGAGAAAGAAGGAATATAAAATAGATATATTAGCTTCAAGTTAGGTAGCTTACCTTTGTACAGACAGCGCGCACATGGGACTTAGCCTAGCAGTCTATCTTATGACTACTTAAAAGTAGACGCACGCATCTCGCGTCGCAAATGAGGTCCTAAGGAATCTTGTGAATATTGAGAAACCTAAAAGCTGAAACTGAATATATTATTGTTAATATGTACCTGAAAGGAAACGGATTAGTACAAGAAAAGAAAACGAAAGCGAAAGGAACGGAAACCATGAAGGTTAATAACCATGTGGAGCGAGCAAGCCAACGACGAGACCTGAGAAACATACCAACGGTGAGATATAAACATACCAACGAGGAAGCGCTCGAGTATTATACGAAATACTCGAAGGCTCTAACGAAAACAAATCGAATGGAGACGTAAAATTTGTGAAAGGAAAAATTTAGCCAACGATGAGACATAAATAAACCAACGATGAAGCATTCGAATATTATACGAAATACTCGAATGCTGAAACAAAGACAAATAGAATGAGAGAAATAAAATCTGGAAGAAGAAAAATAATTAGAACCTGAAAGAAAAGATAATTAGTACCTGAAAGAAGAAATTATCTTTAAATTATTTAAGAAAGTGGACAATGGCCACTGAATAGCCATTGAACTAGCCAACGATGATATATAAATAAACTAACGACGAAGCATTCGAATATTGTACAAAATACTCGAATGCACAATCAATGAAAGCTAGAATAAAAGAAATAGAATCTGAAAGAAAGATAATTAAAACCTGAAACAAAAAATAATTAGTACCTGAAAGGAAGAATTATTATTAAATTATTTAAGAGGTTGGGGTGTGGGTGTAGTGTACAGTGGCTATCGACTAGCCAAAGGTCTAGTCAACGACCACTGATAACACAACCTCACTTTCGGAACCCCTTCCCCACCGAAAAAATATTAGCGCGGACCTTCCGAAGTCTAACCGAGAACTGACTCGTGGCTTCTCGCGTGCCCCTTATATAGCGGCGGCCGGCCGAGGATCAGCGAAAATTTCCGAACTTTACCGATTCCTCTAAAAGTTACTTTTCTGCTGTAATAACTAATAATTTATTAACTTTTTTGACTTCTACCATTAATATACGTTGCAAACTATTTGATATCAATGATTTTAATTTGTTCTTAGCAATAAATTTATTGATTTATTAACTTTTTGTAAGTTATATATAAATTTTAACACAAATACGTTGTTTGTTTAACTAGCAGCTAATAATTTATTACCTTTTTTGACTTTTGTCGTTAATATACGTTGCAAACTATTTGATATTAATGATTTTAATTTGTTATTAACAATAAATTCATTAATTTATTAACTTTTTGGAAGTTATGCATACATTTTAACACAAATACGTTGTTTGTTTAAGTAGTAGCTTATAATTTATTATCTTTTTTTACTTTTATCGTTAATACATGTTGCGTACTATTTTTTACTAATACTAATTTGTTATTAATAGTAATTTCAATAACTTACTAACTTTTTGCAAGTTATGGATACATTTCAACGCAAATTCGTCATACATTGCTAGTATTAGCCAATAATTTCGTAATTTTTCCACTTGTATTATTAATTTACATTGCGAATATTATCGAGTTACTTATCATCACTTCAGTAACGGTTGTTTTTTGCATTACTGATTATCGAGGTACTTATTATTTCTTCATTGTTGATCGTTTTCTACATTACTAATTTACTTATCATCTCTTCATTATCGCTCATTCTCTACATTACACCCGATTTATGTATTACTTTGCAGGTTGCAATTATATTTGCCCTTTCTTGCAGTATAAATAATGTAAATTATATAAATTGTATAAATAATCTATAATGAAGACAGTGACCGGTAATGAAGAGATAATTGGAAACACGATAATCATTAATGTAGAAAACGACTGTTCCTGATGAGGTAATAAGAAACTCGATAATAGGTTATGTAGAAAACTATGGTAATTGAGGAGGTAATAAGAAACTCGATAGTAGATAATGTAGATAATGACGGTAACTGAAGAGATAATAAGAAATTCGATAATCGATAATGTAGGAAACGATCTTTGCCGAAGAGGTGATAGGTAACTCTATAATGAGTCATGTAGAAAACTGCTGTTACTGATTGGGTGATAAGTAACACGATAATCGGTAACGAAGAAAACAATTGCTCCTGATAGTGATAATAAGAAAATTGTTAGTGGGTAATGTAGAAAGTTTTCGTTACCCAAGAGATCATAAGTACCTCGATGATGGGTAATGTAGAAAGAACCGTTACAGAAGAGATAATAGGTAACTCGATAATGGTAATGTAGAAAACTTCCCAAGTTGAAGAAATAATAAATGCCTGGATAATAGGCAGTGTTGTAAACAACTGTTACTGAAGGGTTGATAAGTAACTTGATAATGTGTAATGTAGGATATGACTGATACTGCAAAGATGATAAGTAATTCGATAATATTCGCAATGTAAATTTATAATACAAGTGAAAAAATTGCTAAATTGTTGGCTATTACTAGTACGTATGACGAATTTGCGTTAAAATGTATCCATAACTTGCAAAAAGTTAAATTATTAAACTTATTATTAATAACAAATTAAAATTGTTCACAACAAATAGTTTGCAACGTATATTGACGATAGAAGCCAAAAAATTTAATGACCAGGTAATAACCCCATGATCTACGCCTACGCAATTCACACACATGAAAGCTATGAACATTTACATCAGATTAGTTCGTCCCTGAATCGATTCCAACGACAGCAAAAAATGTCAAAATTTATCACTCACTGTCAGATCGAAATGTTCAAATCAAAAATCGGCCAAAAATGTCGCAAGCTCGAAAGCTCGTGATAACCATATGTACACGTAAGGCATACTGTAACGACTGGACCAAACGACTTGTCTTGGACACTCATTTCGGCCAGTGCCACTTTTGTCATGCATCGATTCTTGGGCGGTCGGCGGATTGGTGGGGCATCTGGAATCAATTCGACGGTCTGTCGGCCCTATTCGTCCTGGGTACCAGCGCGTGCACGACCGGGGTATGGGTCCTATAGCCGTTGACACTGTTATCGTCACGTTTAATGTCATGTTCGTCAAATACAAAACCGCAAGAAAGAAAGTTAATCTCTACAAAGATTCACCCAATGGATACCAAAATTCGCGTTGAACAGTGTAAACTGAAGAATAATTTATCAAAAATTTAAACAAATGGGTCTTCCACAAGAATCAAGCAGTCTCGCATAACAGGGGATTATTTTTGGCTGTGGTATCTTCGGTGGTGGACAGCACACTGTTCGTGGATAATAACAGGGAGAATACTTGGCACTGTAAACGAATTTACGAATGAATGATCACCAATGACACTGAAGTTTTGGAGGTTATTTCGATATTTTATTAACATACCCGTTGCAGGTATATGCAATTTGAAAATGAACTGAAGATGTGCCAGTAATTGGCAGTCGAATATTTGGACAGGGTGGACACGTGGAGTAGCAGGTTTTTCTTGTACTGCAGGACGAAGGGATGCTAGGTGGGTATCTGATAAGTGCAGCTTCCAAAGTTACCATTTTTTAAATTTGTTTCTCTTATGTATTTAATTACTAATTTTTTTATGTATCTAATTGCAAATATATGTGAAAAGTGTATTAGATTAATGTATCTGAGAAAATAAATGTAAGTGAAACAATGAAAATTTTGAAGGTTACTTGGTCCAAATTGAAAGTGGTTTCGCGTGTGAATTTGCTCACAAGAATTCGATATGTAGTTAATGAGTAATAATAAATATTTACATCCATATATAAAGTTACTCAACGTCATGAGAAAAACTTGCGAAGTCACTTATATGTGTTTGTAGCAAAAATTCCATACGAGAGAAGCTAAAATAACATTCATTTCCGGGAACTCCAATGGTAACTTGGACGTGATTAGACGAACATTAACATCACGCATTTAAATAAATAAAAAGGAAAAAGAATACAAATTAGCGTAGGAGGAAATAGAATTCTTTATACATTAAAGACTTAATGAAGGAAAAATGTTTTTAAATTGATTATATGATAACATGTAATATAATAAATGTAATACGATAATTTTTGAACACAGAGATAAAAATATAATTGTAGTAGAGTTTAATGAACAATGAATTAAGAACTATATAAAAAATTATGTGCAAAAATAATTGAGGTATTTGAAAATCGAATAATTAAACGTATTAATTAATAACATATCAAAATTCACTTATTTCCGTAACATTGTAACTTCCTATCATAGTTTAAAATAAATACTTACAATCTGTCCTTAAATTCCCTATACAATTTTCTCGCTAACTTTATTGAATCGTCTATACACGACTACTTTAAAATTACCTATTTTTCCTTTATTTCTAAATCAATTCCTTCCGAGACTTCTTCACGGTTATCTCGATAAGATACAACAGATTTAAATCACTAATAATACTCGAATGAGCAAACAATTTCAAAGTTAAATATTAATATTAATTTAAATATATCGAAAATAATTGAACGTAGCAAAGAAACATCTTTAAAGGGAGAAAATAAAATATAACACAAAAATCAATTTCGATAAGCGTTTCGAATTAATTATCTTCCCTTACCGTTTCCAATTACCAGTATATAAATTAAACATACAGAAACATTATAAATAAACTATGTACACAGGTAGATAGGAAGATAGAAGAAATGAGAGAAACCGTTTGGTAATCACAACAGATATAATAAATCGTATCTTTACAGAGGCAGATACATTGTAAAACGAACAAGGATACTTTCACGAAATATACACGCAGTCGTACATTGATCCAGGAATCGATCGGCGACACTATGTACAACACAACCACGGAAGCGTGCACGATGTACTGTCGAAAAGATTCGCAGACAACGCGTTTGCACTTTTCTCGAATTTGGCACGCGGTGCCCCTGCTCGTATATCTCTTCGTTCTCTTCCCTCCTATTCTTCGCACCAGTGTCTCCATCTACTCGCATAACGACCAACTAACTAGCCACGAACGCCCTAGTTCCCCAGGCGACGGAGACGCTGGACTTTCCCCTAGACTGACATTCGTCCTTTCAACGATACAATAAATTACTTCGTTTCATTATTTTCTTCCAAAGTAAAATCTACAAATGGAAACATAATAACAAAAGATAGAACACGTCCGATCAGTTCGATTCGCGCGAATGGGAACCAGTCGTGACGCCTTCCATCATAATTTTGACCTAGCCAAATGAATCCAAACGAATGATTAGCGTACATATAACAGTAAACTACTAGTTGATAGGTAACCTCTTTAGAATTTCGTAGCCCACGCCATCTATTCCTGGTGCTGACTTTATTTTCTGAGAATCCAGTGCGACGTTGAATTCGGTGAATGTGAAGTAAGCGCCGAACAAAGCATTTTGTTAATGCGGAGGTAGTCCATTGGGATCTGTTCGTGCCCATGGGGGACTTATTTCGTTTACAGGATTTTCCATTTTATTGCTTGCCTGTAGGTTCTCGGTATAGCATCACGAGTTGACTTTGACCCTTTGTTTTTGAAAACTTGCTACTCATGCCAAACGTAGTTGGAATCTAGAAATTTATACCTTCTGCAAACTGTCCGAAGCACTACTCCTTTTCGGACTGAAAGGTTTTCATACCAGTAGCTGCCATTTTCTCGTTCCTTTGATCTTGTCAAAATCCGAGTCCCACCATGGTACCGGATTCTTATCTTGGCTCGGTTTTTCTTACTTGCTGGAGTACTCTAACTATGTCAGGTATTGTTTCAGCGAGGTATTCGCGTTTGTCGCTGGGAGACGATTCTTCAGACAATTACTGTACAGAGAAAAAGTCGGGAAAGTTGAGCTCGAGTTTCTGTAGCACTTTAGCCCAATCTTTGGAAAAATTCTTTTTGTAATTGTGTTTTCTAATATTCATTTCTACATAGATGGGAAAGTGATCCGAGCCTATAGTTTCGTCGCATGCTTGCGTGTACAATTTGTCTGAGATATTCGTTGTGGACAAGATTAAATCAATATTGGACTTAGCATTGTGACGCGTGTCAATGTGTGCGCATATGTTGCCATTGTGAGAAAAGAAAGCTTTCCACAGCTTTCGCGAACCTCTCGCCATTAGTATACGATTGCTATTTTTATTAACATTTTGGGTAATTGTGACCCACTGCTCTTGGGTGAGCTGAAGCTCGATAGCAAGCTACTAGATTAATTATAGGCTTGATAATGTTAACACATATGCTACACATTTACACAGTCTGATTCGGTGTTTTAACGTTACCTATCTCGATAAAGGCTAGGTTTTTCCATATGAATATAACTATGCCACCTCCTCTAGCGTGCATTCTATTTTTCCTATACATTAGGAAGTCTGGAAATTGGATTTCGTTTTTGTGCATTGAGCCAGGATTCAACGCAGATTATAACATCCAGACTCTTAAGTACCTTTTCAATTTCACGTCGACGTGGTAGAATGCTTCTAACGTCCAACAACATTATTTTTAAAGTGTTACTAGTGATTTCGCAAGTGCCCGCACAGATTAGATAGTTAACAAATAGTTCGACGATTCTATCTCAGTTTCATCTACTATACTTGAATCGTCGCTGGTGAGATCGGTTAAGTCGGAGTTTTCTAAGTCGTTTAGCTATCCTAGTGATGCGACTTTTTAGTGCACGCTCTGCGAAAAGTTCTTTTACATTCGATAACAATGAAGAGCGGGAATGTCTGTTGTAAAATTTGCAGCAGCTTCGGGAATGTTAGGATTTTTGAAGGAAGCATGTAGGAATTCCGTAACTCTTTCAAGACCGAGAGAGGGTATCTGTTCGCATTGGCTCTAACGAAGTCTTTGGCTGGTTGTAGTTGCCGAAATATATCATCCAAGGTAGTTTCAGATCGTGGGGATTTCTTTGGTCATTTTGTAGCTCTTTTGATTTTGGTACCTATTCTCTGCTTGCCCTCTGTTAGAGGCGTGATTGGAGTCATTTGTGGAAGAAGAGCTAGAGAGGGGCAAAGTTAAACTGAAAAATTCTGTTCATTCGTAAACTTCACACCTTACTAACGTATCTTACTAAATGCCCGTGTATATTCCAAAAATCATTTACAATCATGTTCAACAAGTACCTTAAATTTTCTTCAGCTGGAGAGATCTAGAAGCACGATACTAGAAAGCTACACCATATGTTGCGTATAGCGAGGGGTTGACATTGAGCAGGGGTAGAGATGGAGGCGATAAGTAGAATGATTTAGTCACTAACGGAAGAAAGGGTACATGTTCGATCGTCGTGTCGACGAGTATGTGTGCATTGCACATAAATATTAGTTAGTTGAAAAGAAATAGAAAAGAGGTAACGAAAGGAAGAGAGAGAAAGTAAAATCAGACAGGTAAAGAGAGAAAGAGATGTGTGCATGAATTTAAAAGGAAATTGTTCACCGACGATAATCCTAATTGCAAGCGGAAATGGAGCTCTTCATTGCCGAGGTTTCGTTCAGACATAATTGTAAATTATCATTGTAAATAGTTTGGTAGCTTTCCTCAGCACGAATTGCGTTGCTGCTACATTTTAGGACCTTTGTATTGTATTCGACGACGACAAATATGGTCTGTTCGCAATTGATTATTCACTCGTAAACTACCATCTTTACGTAAAATCTCCTAGAACAATATTACATTCTCCAACTTCGATTTTACCCACGGACGCATTTAAGACAGGGAACATAAGTCCAACTCAGTGCTGTCCAAGTCACTTCCACTTTTACTCCATGTAATACGGAATATAATATAGATATTCAGTATAACAATATAGATATTCACACTGATATACATCAGTAATAGCAGTAGCATAGAAGATACGACCAAACTGTACAAAGAACTCCATCTGTAGACAGCACTGATTTCAAGATTTCCTCTGCAACAAGTGAGTGGGGTGTGAAGACGAGAAGATTCGAGTGCAGCAGTAGCCAAATTAAATGGTGGGGGGTAGCTCCGCGCTAGCCTCGAGAGATCAATTGATTCTGAACAGACTACACCACGTCATTGGGATACGGAACACGACAAACGAAAGGAAGGCAGATGATAGAAGAAGAGAACAAGAGAGGAAAGGAGAAAATGGAATATTATCGAGGTAGCACAAGCGCGATCGCCAGGTACTTATCGCGGAACTCTGTATAAAAGAAGAAACGCGTGAAAGAGGAAAGAAACATTGATTGATCGATGTACTTAAATACTATACAAACGCAGCTTGGTTTTCCGTCGTTTTCATTATTTCTTTCTTCTCTCCCTCTCTCTCGACTTGGAAACAAATTTAGTAGATTTACATTTAAATTTAGTAGATAAACAGTTAATAGATATCTTTAACCTAGTGTGCGAGAAAAAGATTACCCTATCAGCTGGGAACAATTCTTTGTACACTTGATAAAAACGGCAAACGGCGTTACCCCACGCCCGATCTCCCTAACCACTTGTTCATGCAAGCTCTTTGAAACCCTCGTGGGCCGAGCATCTTAATCTATTCCCTAATAGCCAACAGGGCTTTAGGATAGGGAGATCGCGTGTAGACAATTTGATAAACTTAACGTTAGAAGTTAGCAAAGCGTTTTCGGAAAGGAAGGAAATATTAGTCGCATTCCTAGACGTTGAGGGTGCATTCGACAATGTTAATATTGATATTTTGCTTCATAAACTAGCTGCAATTGGATGTTCAGGTAATATCGCTTCCTTAAATTCCTAACACATGAAAGACACGTATATACAGACTCTCTAGGCGAAAACTATAGGCTTGTGCATAAAGGAGTACCTCAAGGAGGAGTCCTCGGCCCCTTGCTGTTCATATCATACATCTCGGAGATTAATATGAACTTACATAAAACCGTAACTATCTCACAATTTGCGGACGATATCGCAGTATATATTAAAACTTCGTCAGCCAAGAGAGGTCAAAATATAATACAAAAAACCATTTCTAAGCTGAGCCAAAACCTTTTGGACCTAGGCCATGAATTAACGCCAAATAAAACTACGCTATTACATTTTAATAATAAAAGGATACCACCAGGAAATGATCAAATTAAAATTAATAACTGTATTCTTAAATCCAACAAAGCAGTCCGCTTTCTGGGCATTATAGCTGACCACAAATTGTCTTTTATTCCGCAAGTTGAGCAGATCCAAAGAAAGTGCGTGAAATCTCTTAACATAATTAAGTTTTTATGCGGCACTTAGTGGGAGTCAAGTTCCGAAACACTAATCACTTTGTACAAGAGCCTTGCCTGCTCCGCCATAGACTACAACTCGATTATATATTTTCCTAAACGTCAAGATATTTCACAGAAGCTTGAAAAAATACAGGCTACAGCCATTAGAATCGCTATGGATTATCGTAGGAGCACCCCAATCAATATATTACATGCAGAATCTAAGGTTATTCCAATAAGAGAGCGGATGAAACTCCTATGCAATTCATACCTAGTCAAAGTTTTATCAAACAGCAATTCTATCATTTATAACGCAATTGTAAGTCTCTTTAACACATTCAAGAATAAATCGCAACTCAATTCATTTGTAATCATTTCAATGTGTACTGCTATGACTTCGATAACGACTGCAATCATAAATAACACCGATCTTAATCAGGAACTTGAAAAAATTGTTAATTTTTATTGATTCTCTAAGCCTCTTGCAAAGACTCCAAATTGCAGATATCGAAACCAATCGGTGTATTCTAGAAATAAAAAAAAGTATGACATATTACACGAGAAAAGGTTAGTTATGCGATAATTTTCTTTAATTTTTCTGGGTCCCATCCCATATAGGAATATCCGACAATGAAATCGTCGACGCTCTAGCTAAAGTCACTGTTTCAAAAAGAAAAAAAAAAAAAAAAGAAAAAAAAGAAAGAAAGAACCATAAATATGAGAAATATTCTGAAAATATGATGCTAGGGAGTTTAGTCTGATTGCAAGCCCACGTGACAATCGTGGTTCGACAAAAATGTTATTATTTTTCTTTTCGAGCGGTCAGTGACCGGAGAAGTACGATAAATTGTGTGCAACAAATTCTGTTAAACTTATCCGGCTGGAAATATCAGTAACTGGCGAGAAATAGTCGTTAATGGCTACACAGATAGAACCGAAGAAAGGAAAGAAAAGACATCAATGAGTCAACCGTCATCGAGGACAGTTTACGAGTTAGTGCGTTCTAGCAACACACAGCGTAGTTTACAAGTGTAAAGTGTAATTCTACGTATCGTATATTCATGTATTCGTTTGAAACAGAAAAGCTGACGATTGCCCATTCGGGCAATTTCGGTGACAGAAATCATCCGCGAAGTTAAGTGTTTCTGACTACAGGGGCACCCTCCTCCATCGTTTGTAAGACATAATGTTTCCATCTTCAGAAAAAGCTCCGCTCAGAGCATCGTATACTCAAATGGTTCAACCAGTACATTTCCCTACCACAGAGTACACCATAGTACTCGATTCCGTTGAAGGAATATCAGTTCAAGAATATGTAAAGGCAATTGAACTATTAACCGATCCTAAAAACATTAAATTTGTCTCGCGTATTTCCCATGTATGTCTCTACCTTAACAGCGAGGAATCAGTTGATAAACTCACAAATGACAACATAAAGGTAAACATTGGTACACACACACTGGGAATACGTCCGCTTATATTGAAATTGAAACGAATAATACTATCTAACGTGTGCGCCATAATTCCTCATCATGTAATAGAAGAGGAGCTAGACAAGTTAAATATCCATCCAATATCTAAAATAACATTTATCAGAGCGGGAATAAATGGTCCTAATTATAACCACGTGAGAGACAAATGTACATACAACCGGACGACTTGCCAAAGATACCAGAATCACTTCAAATAAGATTCGCTGACACGGTATATTCGATCTATCTATCTACGGAAAAACTTACTTGCTTCCTGTGCAAGGAAGAGGGGCACCTGGCCAGGTACTGTAAAGAAAATACGATGCAAGACACATCCGAACATTCCAGCGAAACAAATAATGGAATGAATGTGCTACAAATTGGTAATCGAGAGAAGTGCTGATATGCTGCTATATCATTGCTACTAAACATCTCTTCGAGATCGATACGTATCTCCGTTCCTCGCTTCTCCTCGAGATTTCCTCGGGATTCCTCTAACGTTACACGATGCTTGACCGTGTCATTCGACCAGAATCTTTGCTAGAGGACCACCATACTCGATACAGGAAACCTCGCGATTCCGTTGAGGTTGACCCAGCTCACGTATAATACTTCCGGTCATGTGAGAGGTCAAAGCGCGAACGGACATGCAGTCGTCACTATGTGTTTGAACGGAAGTACTTGGCAATGCTATTGATGAACTCCTGGCGCTACAATTGCACTTGAAACGCTTGCGTCGCATTGGGCATTATGAAGGGGTTCGTCGTGTTCGACTGTCGCAGATTTCTCGCCGCGATCTCCGCCCATTCCGCGTCGAACGGATCGGATGGACCGGTTCTAGTGGCCTGACCCATTGCGGCCGAGCCGAGCGACAGGGCCCTCGCGTGGAGGGGTGGCGCTCGTCGGGGACTTGTTTGTCCCTGCGGAGGAGATTGCACTGAGGATGGCACCGAGCTGGTTATACTACCTAGCCATTGCTCTGGTTTGGGCAACGCTGCTGTCGTTGGAACTGGTTGGACCTGAAATGATGGAAGAGAGTCATGAAATCTTTTTATTGGGTCAATGGAAGGTATAGACTTAGTTTGTATATGCTGATTACTGGGTAGACTGTAGTTCAGTGTATTTATTTTTATATTTTAATTCCACATTTATACTTATTATTTACAGAGATAGGCATCATGGGGTTAAGAAGTGCATGATTTGAAAAACTTTCGTCAGAGATTAATAGAACGTAGTAACGTTTCATTTTTAACGATCGAGGATTGCTTACCACTGGTGTGGAAATAGTATTGGCAACTGGGACTTGGGTAATATTGGTAGCATCGCTAACGCCGCTGCTAGACAGAGCCGGAGAAACGGATGTCACGCTGGTGGTCGGTGAGTTTGTTTTCGGAGTCACCACGGAAGTCATTGGAATCGGCGACCTGTTTATGGCTGGCGTGGACGCGTTCCCTAAGGAGGACGTAGACGCTGTGCTGAAGGCTGGACTGACCGAGGGTGGTGTTCCAAACACGCCAACAGTAGTGGTGGGTGCAGGAGTGCTCATAACAATTGGTGTAGGCGGGTTCGTTCTAGGAAGGATAGGGCTGAGGTTACTAGTTTTATTCAGGATAGGTGTAAGCCTGTGATTCGAAGCGAGGACAGGTGATGGAGATTCTTGCCAGCTGGGCCCAACGTGGTTCAGATTACTGAGATCATCGTTCTTGTCGTTATTATTGTTGTTATTATTGTTGTTCAGACTCGGACCATTCTGCAGTTTCAATTCGTCTAAGGAGTTGCTGCTGGCCACTGTACAGAGATCATGAATACTATATAATAATTTTGGTCTTAAACGAATTTGATTACGCTACATTAATACTAGAACCTTAGCCTAATTAGAGCCTGACTAGTGATTATTTTGGTCACTACAATTGAAGGAAAAATCTTATTTGTCATCTCAGATTTACAATATACCTGATGTAATATTATTAGTGGTGCTGTTGAAGAGCTGTTTAGCAACAGAGCCTGTACTGCTCTGCGTAGGAATTGGTCCGAAGTCGTCGCTGCTCGAAAGAAGAGAAAGCCCTTGTGAAAGCTGCTGACACATCGCTGAAACGCTGTCTTGGCCTCCCGGTGATATTTCAGGTATTGGACTAACTGTAAAAACAAGAATGGAATTTTAGTACATCGACTACCCTAGATAATGAACATTACTAACATACTATAATTTGGTGCTTCGAGTTGGTGCTTGGAACTACAGAACGCATGCTACAGACACGTAAACACGTGTTAAATGTCTAACAGTGGTATATAAGATGTTAAAAACAAATGATCCAGGAAATTACAGACTTATAGTATTCTGTGGATTCACTAAAGATATTTAGGCGAAAAGATACTTATCTAAAGCAAACAGCACTTTTTTGATTATTTATTATTTTTTAACCTTTTTGTGGGCAGGATTGCGGTTAATCAGAGAAACCAAGATTTGTTTTAAAAAATTTATGATAGATATAAGGAAGCAAAATGTTTTGAAGAAAATTTTGACCAAATTACAGAGTGAACTCCTACGTTTGTAATTTACTCATACACAGACATTCTTCAGGAACTGTAAAAATACTTGAACAGCTATCTACAGATGAAGCAAAGCGAAAAACCTTAGGCTACTGTCCACAGACGAGTCCACAAAGGATTAATAAGCATTTAGTAAATTTGGATCCAAATCTTTTTACAAGAAACTGTATAAAAGATAAGAAAATAAATCTGAACGTCATTCGATGTAAATATAGTGATTTTTAATAATAAAAAAAAACAAAAAACAAAAATACATATTCATTAGAAGAGAACGAACATCAAATTTTTATTTTAGAAAAAGTAATATCTATAATTGTTTAATAAATTTTATAGTTACTTAGTAAATTATTTAATTGTGTTTATAGTTATTTTAATTACATAGAAAATAATCAGTAAGCCTGTATATTTCGAGGACATCTTATTTCTGTTATTGTGTATATAAATGAACTACGACTTTGGAAAATAAAATTTAAAGCGTGAAAATACTTTTTAAAACGGGAACATTTAGAGAACTATGGGATTGTCGTAATCGTAAAGAATGTTGTACTTTTCTTTCCACTTCCTCTACTTGTTCAATCCGTTGTACTATATTTAAACGAATAACATATCGAATACAATAATATATTTAAACACAAGGGAGAAAACGAGCACCATCCAAAAACATCAAAGGAGGGTCAGGCAATATGGACAATTAACAGAATAGGGAATAATGACCTTCGTCACATCCTTCGAATTCTGTTGCAAAAACGAAGAAGTATATTATTTGGTGTCGGGAGTGATTTAAATACATTAATATAAACAACATATGGAAGATAATAATTTGAAAGAATATTTTAAAAATAAATTGAAGATCTCAAAATAACTTTATGATTGTAACAAAATAATAAATAAAACGACAATTATAAAATAGTAACAAAGATAGTAAGTTAATTATTTTTTCATTAAAAAACTAGTGCAAATTTATCAATGTATAATTTCAATGGGTGTTATCTTTCACGTATTTTGCAAGATTTGTTAATTCAATATATTTTTAGAACTTTTATGTAATTGATAATCATAAGAAGTCATTTATGCTTTCCCATGATTTTTTAATTGTAAATTTAATTCGTTTATATGATCATATATAACTATGCCTCCTATACAAATAACAAATTTAAATTCTTTCACAAATTTTCTACCCAATTGCACTCTTATATGGATATAAAATCCATATACCCTATTTAATAATATACAAAATATTAAAATTTATTAATTTTTTAATTAACAACATAGAAGTTTAAATACATGAAAAGTCTTCAGATAATTTCTGTCGGGAAATCAGATTATGAAGAAATAAACAATGACACAGATACAAAAATCTAGTTCATACTATTATGACAACCACAACAATGATACAGAAAACATTAAAACAACCCTCGAAGAAATATATTTTATAAAAGAATATCCTGTATATCGCTTATTTCTAATTACCTTGCTTGAACAAATTTATGCACAAAGAGTTCAAAAGAATCGATTAAAGCGAAATATCAAATTGTTTTATTACATTATTGTATGTGAAAAAAAACGAAGCACTTGAGAGAGAAAAAAAAAAGAAAAGAAAAATCGATATCGCAAAAACATTCAACCACTTTCCCTATCATTTTTAGCCCCACATAGTTAGCCCCATAGAAGATACAATTCACACCAACTGCCTTTAGCCTCTTTTTATATACACACAGTCTATAACATTCAACAATTCTTCCATCTCCGCAACTTTGACTTTGACTGCGACAATATTTTGAAGTCTCCAGTTTATCTTACTCATCGTATTCCTCAATGTTCTGAACCCAGGTTGATCAAGTAAGTACTTCGATTAAGTACCCTCATGGTATCCGCATGGTATACGTGTGTATGGTACATGGTGGTATAGGATTAACACCAAACATACACGGGTCTATCGTATATGTAGATACAGATAAGATTATTGTACATATCTGCATGGTTGCTTTTTCATCGTGGAAACTCTAATTAGAAGCTTTACCTGGTGGCTTCAAAGGTACGATGTGAGACATAGTCGGTGGCATCCGTGACAGATCCGTCGGTTCGAGACTGTGGCTACGTGTGCGTTCAAGGTTGCTAGGAAGATCACTGATCCGTAAACTAAGCTGTCTTTTGAACGGAGATGCTTGGTTCAGTTGCGTGAAACCGCGGAAGGAACCTTGTCGTTCCAGCATAGACGGGGTTGCGTGCGGTCTCTCGATCGCGAAAGGATTGTAGACCTGCTTTATCGGAGGCACGTCTGTAACGAAATGGTCAATTATCAGAGATGTACGTTTCACAAAATTTTCTTGCATGCGATATAGCATATAATTTTGTTCTTTTAACCCTTAGCGCCCTTCGCGAGTACTGCCTTCCAGCAATTCTGGCACATTTTTGGAGCAAAGTGCCTGAGATAAAAGAAGTCTTATTTTGAACGAAAAAGGGTTACCAGTCCTTGCGAAAGTATTTGATTTTATTTATTTTATAAATATGCATTTCCCAATTGCAAATATAAGATATAGCGGACCCTTGGTCCCTTCGAAGAACCTCCCGAGGATTTATGGTGCCCGTAAGAGCTGTTGAGGGCTTCGCAGCAGAGCCTTCGGATTTACGGAACAAATGACGGATGTCTCCGTAGCGGAGCCAACGGAGCGCAAAGGGTTAATTGCGATATGAATTAGAATATTCGCGAGGGTGGTAATTTTCTTTCTATCATAAAAAGCAAGCGAGATATTTTAAATGCTCGAGTTAGGTGAGACATCCTGTATAATAGTATACAGTAGTAGAGACAATATTTAAATTAGGATATTTGTGAGGGTGGTAATTATACCGAGATTTTAGAATTTTAAGCGAAGTTTCCTCATGTTGCAGTAATATTATACAGTTTTTAATCATTCTGATAGAGAGAATATTACGGATGAATGTCGGTGCGAATGACGAGCGGATCCGGAGAATGTTTACGTTAAATTATGCGACGAAGGCGAATGACTTCTTAGAATACACGTGGAATTTTTGGGATACGTTGTATGAGTGTGTAGCGTGTGTAAGGGAATAAAAGGAGGCCAAATTACTAAGCGGGGACAGTCATATAGAAGAACAGTAATGTAAAAAAGAGTCATGTAAAGAGAGACATGTGCAATTTAGCTCATAATAAATATATTTTAAGACTATCATCTTCTGTGTCAATTCTATTCCCTATATTATTCCCTATACTATTCCCTCATGCGTAAAAATCAAACGAAAATTTCATAAACAGATGCATGAGTACTGTATTGAAAGTGATAATATCTGAAATTCAAGGACAGTTAAAAGAAGGAAAAATTTTCTTGTGCATAATGTTATATTTCTTTGAAATTATTGAAATTAATCGATGTAAAAATCGTAATCATTCCTGGAATTCAAAAGATTGTATGGGGAAATAAAATACCTAATAGTTAATTGCCATCTTTAGGATGCCGAACTAGTTTAAACTCTTTAGAACGTAAGTAAGTTCAAGAGAAAAATAGTTAGCGATGCCTTTATTACTCCTCGTTTTATGGTTAGAAAAAGTAGTATAAACTAGTTTCAATCGTTCATAATAAAAATGAACTTCAAGTAAATTTCTGACATTTAGTTCCTTAGCTGACATGAATGATTTTACAAAACAATTGTAAATTTCACGATTAATTTCATATGTTGTCTTACTCTTAATGCAGTATATCTAAACATATTTGTCTATATAACATATAAAAATTCGTGGTGAAGAAACAGAAGTTGTGATCAAACACTTTATTAGTTCATTGCACTGGCCTCATCGTAAAAGTAGTTTAAGTGGTTGAATAATCTTAAACCATACGATCTTTCTTGGAACACTCAAAACGTCTTAGCGGTTTCATTCAAAGAAATTATTATTAGTCATATAAGCATGTATTTCAGCCTAATGAATCGAAATTAAAACGAGCTCGACTCGACACGAAAATTCGCTGATTTTATTTTCAATTTTTGTCCTTATACGTTTGAATTACATTTCGTTACTTTTCATAAAAAATTAACAATCTTCTTGCATTTTAAAACTAACTTTAACGACTACTAAAGTTATCTATACTCTCAGACACGAATTGCAAGCCATCGGATTTATTCGTCACATTTTAAAGCACGATAATTCAGATATAGGAAAATAAACTAGAAAATTAAATATAACTAAACGTGGTAATTAAATTATAAAAATAAACGTGCACGTTTATTTTTCGGTGTTAAAATCATATGAAATTAAAAAGTAGAAGGGGTAATAAATTTTTAGCTATCTTGTGCTATTTTCTTTTGCAAATATAGCGAATGTATATCGGGAAGAAAAGTCACTGACCTACGGCGCGTTCGCGTGAATCCTGCAATCGTTCGGTTAAAGATGGCTGCCTGAAACTGCCGCTCCTCGTGAAGGTAGAGGTTTTTGAATCGAACGTCATCGTGACACCGCATTCCTTGTCCCTTCGTTGCTTTCTTTCCAGACACGCAGCAAAAGCGCAGCCCACAGCGTGACTCAATCGTTCACCCTAAAAGCACACGTTGAATATTAAGTGTTAACTTGGAAAAACCCATCGAGTATTATTATTGGCACGTTGATCTCAGTACCTCTTCCTGTAACGTCGAAGCGTGATCGATATCACAAAGCTAGAAATAATACTGTAATTCTAACCCAATTTCAGCCAATATTGATTATATCGAATTTCATTCAATGAAATTTTCATTTCGTTCTGAGAACTTAAATCTATATTACAATACAACAATTTTCATGCGCTGTTTATAAATTATACGAAGATCACCTATGTCTAGAATGAAAAGCACAGTGGAACCTCTCGTATCCGAAATAACAGTGATTTCATTTATTCATTTATTAAGCCAGAAACTTAAATTTTTAACTGAATTAAAATTTAAATTAATTTAATTAAATTAAATTTTTAATTTTATTTCTCCGAAAAGAAATCTATATTTCTTCAAAAGGACTTAAATTCTTTACGTAAAGAAAACAAAATTCGCAGTTTATCTACGCGCTTATAGATCCCGTATCTTTTTGGCTGCTAAGTTACATAAACGTTTGTGATGTAAGTAAATGTATCGAATTATATTCGGTTCATGCCTCGAATCAACGAAATCCCATTTCGAGTGCTCCGAATACTTCGGATTTAATTCGTTACCTCAGCTTCTGTTAAATTTATTTCGACGATATCCTCGTTACTATTGTCATCTTTATGTTTTCATATTACCTTATGTCTTCACCTAGTTATATTATTTCATATTTAGTCTCGATATTTATACGTTTTCGTTTTGTTTAAATTGTAATAACACACGCTGTTATCTATGCGCAAAATTGTCCTGGTTAGGATACATTCAGTTAAACGTGGGAAATTATAAGTACGTATACCGTTTGTAAATATTGTCACGAAACGCTGTTCGGATAATGGAATATTCGGAAAATGGAACCTCGGATGCCGGAAATTACAGTGTAAATAAACATATAGATCTAATAAGAACAACGTGTATTTATTTTGTAACAGTTAGCTTCGATGGTTCGTTGCTTATGGGATTATGTAGTCGAGGAATCTTTCTCTGCTGCTAGTGGTTAACGAAAGAAATAATCTTTGAGATGACTGAGAACGAGTTCTGGTTTATACACGATTTTTTCCGTATTTATTATGTCACCATACCAGTTTAACCTCTTCAGGGATATTGGCTGATACATGTACGTTTAGTTTCTTTTACATCACGATTATTATAAATGGAAAGGAAATTAGAATTAATTGGACAACTATTTCACCATAGAATCCCTGAACAGTAAACCTCGTCGAATATCACCGCTAATAGCGGTTTATTCTACTTTATAATCACTGCTGGAGATCATCGTAATGATAACTTAAAAATAATTCGTCCCCGAAGAGGTTTATTATTATTATCATCTGTGAATATTACATTTGGTTCGAATTCAATTACGAAGATATAGTGTACCATGGATGAAATCGTTTGTAAATTATGACATAAATTGACACGATAGTTGGCATTCCGTCAGTTATAGAAACAGGAAAGTCAAGATAGTTGATCAGATATGCTGCACTTACCGATTCTTTCAACGCCAAAAACCCGTGGCACATCCACCGTCTGGTCGTGCCGTCTCTACAGATGTAACTGAACCCCTTTTCGTGATTCCGATCCGGAGCACAAAAGGAAACCTTCTCTATCGTCTGATCGACGATCAGTCCTTTTGTCTCGTCTTCAACGACCCGCAAACCGTCCCCTGATACGTGTAGCACTGCGCGTACCGGCCGCCGCCTCGAGTTCTGCAAGAATTTCATTTTCCAACGATAAATTTAATTTTTGATATCTTCGAACGAGCAGACGCGTAGATATCACGCGATTCGTAAAGATGGCGCGCTCGATTTAAAACGAAATGTCGGAAATATCGAATTTTCTTCTCATTTTACCCAGCAATAACAGAGCAATCTTATTTCTCATTTTATTTTCAGTTTCTTCTAATTGGATTTCGAAATCTTATTATTCTAAGAATTGAAAGTGAATAAGGATAATCTTTAGAATGATATTTTACGAAATTTGAAGAAGCAAGGAATAATTTGATTAGAATTGTCGATGAAGGGTTATTATAGTATGCAAAATATTTGATATTTTTCGCGAGGTATCGTAGAGATGGTTGTTCTTCGAAGGATGTATTTTTATTTTACTGTTAAATTAGTTTTCTTGTGAAATTTGGAAATTCTAGTAATAATTTTTGTAAAATAGTGTAAAAATTTAAAGATTTAAATTTAAATCTACAAAAGTATTCGAATGCATGGAACTATATATTATGGATATGAAAAATATATCATTATCACTTCATTTGCGAGATAAGAAATTCTACTTAATTATAGTCTCTCGTAATAATCTAAAATTTGAAGGCTAATAATTGTTATGACAAAGTAAAATGAGAATTAAAAAATAAAAATTAAATAATATTTTAAATATAAGAAGATAAGATATCGATCAAGTGCTTTGGCAAAATTTGGAAAAATTCAGAAAACGAAGTTACTCGCTTTAGCCTAAGCTTATAAGTCGTTATAGAGAGATAATATAATGCAATAACTTTCCTGAGAAGTTTCCAATGAATTCAATAATGTTTAGTCAGCCAAACCGAGCAGCTTCGTTGGCAAAGACATTAAAGGTGTTTTGTGTCACTTACCCTAAGTACTTTTAGAGCTTCCTCGCATACTTGCATGCCCCTTGACTCAAACACCTCGACACATCCCAGGTACTGTGCAATTGCAATTGATAGGATTAATCAATACGTGCAAATAGAGTCGAGTTCGGTTGATACAGTAGGATTTACAAAAGAGATAATAGAAACTGTGGATCTACAGTATTTTCTAAGAATGCAGTGTATTTCACCGATACTTTAAATTTTCACTTTGTTTCCGAATTATTTTAAACTAATTTATCTAAAGTTATTATAGAAATTGATATATGTGGATAAACGGTATAATATTTGAAATTTCATTATACTATGGAATATATATCCAGGAATAATAACAATGATATCTGAAATTCAACGATAATACAAAGAAAGATAATAAAAAAAAACGATACCATTTAAAAACAAAAATATTATTCTATCTTATCAGGTATCTCGCAGTAATCTACAATTAGATCGTGTAATATTAAAGTTCATTATTTTCGAAATAAATATTAGGTACATTTAAATTACCAAGAATTATAGAAAAGAATAATAATATTTGGAATTTAAAAAATAATAAATTAGGAGATCAGAAGAAAACCGTTCTTCAATTGTAAAAAATGTTTCACGACGTTAATCCGTGTTTCAAACTATAAGTTTATTAATATCGAATAACCATAACTAGATGACAAAGCAATGGACATGTTCGGAATAACGAGACAGTCTATCGAAATTGAAGGAGCTACATATTAGTAAGGTATAATATAATGGCACCCCTGTTATTCGAATATCGATTAACTGGGTATGTGCCAATTTTACGGCCATTGCTCGTTCGATTTTCGATTACACACGTGTTCACGAGTACTCGTGTCCGTGATGCATGAAAGTATTTTCTCTCATACGATCAAATTTATAATCCACGGTTTGTCCACGTTAGATTATCTTCGCGGAAATTTTATTCACCAAAATTGAATTTTTATCTTTTCTTTCGGTCCAACAGAAAATAATAAAAAATGCAACATCAAATTAATTAACATTATTATTACTCTTTTCCTATACCCAAGGTTTCAAACGCTAAATTATAAATAGCTTCATCGATGAAACGAAATATTTATCCAACGTGTATTTACAGTTCAATTTTTGCAAATCAACAGTTTGAAAAATCGAGGATTCAATTTAATTTGTTAATTAATGTTTACCTTGACATGGAAAGCGCACGTAGCCGAGCGGACAGCCGTTTCATCTGCCTGCCATTGGTGAGGTTTACTTGATTCTGGAACATGAGGATCTTTCCGCCGTCGAAAGCTATCGCGAAAACTCCGTCGAAGTCGGTCCATTCTTTTTCCTGGTGACCTCTCTCGCTTCTACAAAGACACAAGAAAAGGAGAAATTAATTTTCCATGGTTTATTATCGAGCTATTAATTTACCGATTCGATTAACACCACAAAAGATGATGAAATAAAATCATTATACATATAAAACTTTAAGCACTGATCGAACAATTTGCCACTAAAATAAAAAAAAAATTTGAAAAAGTAGAATTCGCTTATATTCACTTACATATTAATAAGATCTCGACTCACTGATTAATCAGGGGATGAATAGTCTGGATATATCATTATCCAAAGAGAAACGAAAAATTTAGTTTCAGTACCCAAATAAGTTAAGCGTGGTAGTGGTTGTCATAGAATGTGTGGTATAAGTGTGAGGAATGTTTGTGTGGAAGAATGTGTGAGTGACGAGTATGACAGACAGTCGCGAAAAAACAATCAGTAGGTGAATGACAGTCATTCCATATAGACGTTGTGTGTGAAAGAGTCCTCGAGAGATTATATCGCAGTTAGAAGCGAATATATTTAACGAGATTTAGTTATAATTTATGTTGTGCTGTTATTGTGTTAAATAAATCTTTTTATCAATTTATCCATTTACTCACATTAAGCACGGATCAAATAATTTGTCATTAAAATTAAAAAAAAAATTTAGGAAAGTAGAATTCGCTTATATTAACTTACATATTAATAAGATCTCGACTCACTGATTAATCAGGGGATGAATAGTCTGGATATATCAATATCCAAAGAGAAACAAAATATTTAGTTTCAATACCCAAATAAGTTAACATCGAACAAATAATTTGTCATTAAAATTTAAAAAATTTTGGAAAAGTGAAATTTGCTTATATTCTCTTATATGTTAATAGGATTTCAACTCGTTGATTAATCAGGGGATGAATAGTTCGGATATATCAATATCCGAAGAGAAACAAAAATTTACTTTCAATAAAAATAAGTACTTCATTTTATCCGTATTAATTTATTTTCATAATATTATCGTTTTCAAGTAATCCAAGTGTATCATCTCGCCAATTGTTTGCCATTACGATTAAAAAATATTGCATAAAAAATACAATACCCTAAAAGACGAATACACAGGTAAGTAATAAATAAAGAAATTGCAACAAACACAAAACGGAAATTTGTGAAACGAATCTCGTTTCAACGATAGCTAACGTACACGAACTTAGGGGTGCATAAAATGCACCGTGCGGTCGGTTGCGTGACGTAACAGGGTGCCTGTGGTTGCTGGTCAACGAGATTACGTGTTAATATCGTGTATCAAAGCAGATAGCGTTATGGTAATACCAATTAATTGGACCGTTAATCCAATGAAGCGATTGAAATGAACCAAAAAGACAAAGCATTCGCGTTCCTTTTGTTTGCCCTTGACATTTTAAAAGGGAGCCGGGAAAATGGATGTAGCGATGACGATGACGCAAGCATATAGAAGAGGGAAGACAAAAAATACAGATGAAAGCCTGTCATGAAAACGTGTCAGAGGAGAAGCGATCGCAGAGGAAATTGCGAGTTACGAAACGTTTCTGGGACATGTCTGCGCAATGCCCCTACGTGCACGGGACCAATTTCATCGAGACTTCCCAATTATTTATTCCTTTAACGTGTGCTGCGCACCGTGCGTTTGGACACGGGCTAAATTGCATTCTGATTCGAACCATGTAGCTACGTGTTCCCTGCTTTGAGAGCTGCCACACTATCGCGTCAAAGGGTGCAATTTCGCGAAGGATCGCGGTGCGAACTAACGTGACCAAGATCGGTATTTTCCACTCGGAACCTCGTTCCCGATTCTTTCTCGCACCCACGATCCTGTGTAAGTCGGTGCTCGAGGGGACGGGAAATTTGGTTGCAATTTTCTCGCGATTCGCGTGGTCCAATTCCATCTTCCTGCACAAGTAAACACCTATTCGCGCCGTTGAACATGCCGGCGACAGCGTCAAAGAAGTTTCGATTAACGAGCTGTGTTAAATGTAAAATTGGATAATCCATCAGCAGTGCGAGTGAAACGGATCCTAAATCGTCGAATTGGTGATGCTAGATGCTATACATTGAATTATTGGATCAGAAGAAATAATTTCAGCAAATGTTTGCAGGGTAAGCGTAAAGGGTTTATTTTGGGAATATATTCTGTCACGTGTTAATTCATCGTTTGGAAATTGCATGAATTTCTATTATATTTTTATTATACCTCTGAAATATTTTATTTCGAATTTTCAATATCTGCGGAAAAAATCGAATTTTCTTTTCACAGGATAAAATTTGAAAGATTTGAAAATTTTCATCTTGGAAATTTGATATTCGAGTTTTATGTTACAAGAATCTTCGCTTTTCTAATTTACTCAAGAATAATATGTATTTAGTAATAATTCTGAGAACTAAGAATTTATTTGATTTTACATTATATATTATAATACATAATATATGACATATATAATTACATAGTTGTTAAATATTATATATTATAATGTATATCATTGGTAATATTAAGTAGAGTTTATATAAACGTACAACTATGATGTTTTGTGCAAATATCGTCTGAGGATGGTATGTCTATTATTTATCATTTCACTCGATGTACACCATACTTTGACTTTTTAAAATTTCAAATGACCCGAACCTTATACACCATATATAATACATCAACCAATAAAAAAAGTTTTTATACGTATTTTTGTTTCCTTCCTGTCTTATCGATTAAGTCGGATAAATATAACAACGAATAAATATATTCCAAATTTTACAATACACTTGAAAATAATATTACAAGATATTTTATCGCCATTATATTATAATTAAAATATATCATATCAAATAGATTTTAAAATATACATATAATATAAATAATTATACGTAACTATATTTCTATCTAAATAAAAGTCAGTATTAACCCTTTGCACTCGAGAGGCGACTGTCGATCACCATTTAATCAGATTCTAAAAGTCGATCTTAATTAATACATTAAATTTAAAACTACTCAATAACGCGTGAAACGTCGAAGTAAAATAATTGTACGTCTTAATTTGCATACGATTTCCTATTTATCGTTTTAAAAATATATTTTTATGTATGGCAGAAAGTCTTTGAATTACTATTTTTCTCTAACGACAAAATCGTCGAATGCAAAGGGTTAATTCTATCAAGAGCAACTAAATATTCTCGAAAATTTCAAAAATAAAATAATGAAAACACGTTAGTTAGATCTTCCTGATAATTTCAATGTTAATCATCATAAATGCAATAAATAAGATTTTAGCAAAAATGAGTATAATACAAAACTTCAATTATACCATTTCTGCTATTCCCAATATTTTACATCCCTGAGAAACATCCTAAAGTCCTCCTCCTGATTTCACGAAATAAAATAAAACCCCGATAAAGGAGTCAGTTCGATTCCCCAACCTGCAGAGCGAACACAATCATCCCTTGTTGCCCATATCAGTCGTGTTTCACTCGGTTCGTTAAATATATCCTCGAGTTCAGAGGACATCGCTCCTAGAGATCTGCGAAAATTCCCAGAGGACAAGCACTCAGCTTCGAGTTACCCCGATGAGTCGTTAACAGTCGGCCTTGAGAAAATCGGAGGCAAGCAGAGCGTGTGGCAACGGCCGCGAGTAGAATCGAGGTCTTACAATGGCCTGTGATCGAATCTTGGCCTCGGTTCCCAACGAATCTTTTATATCGGAACCCTCCAAATTCTCCCCTAGCACGGGCCTACCCCTGCTAAACCGACACCCCTAAGAACCGGCCAACGGACGAAGGATCGAGGTAGGTTGAGAAAGTTCTCTGTATGTTTCGTTCCTTCGACTTCTGTCCCTTCTTTCTCTCTTCTTCTTTGGATTTGCATGCCTCTGTTGGTGAACAGAGGTTGTTTATTCTAGTCGGATGATAACCCTTCTAGAAGACACGAGGTTTAACGCCCTTTCCATATACGAAGATGTTGAAGATGAGCAGTTGTGTGTATCTTGTTAGCTAGACTTGGTTCAGAGTGAAACGAAGAGTACAGCGAAAAGAGATTGGTGAAGGATGTTTTTTGGAATTTCCTTTAGAAAATTGGAACTCGAGCCTTTGCTATCCTGTATCGAACTAGACTCGACTATTTCAACCCCTTGCGCTCGAAAGGTGACTCTCAGTCGCCATTTAATTAAATTCTAAAGATCGTTGTTAATTAATATCTCCAACTTAAAATTGCCCAATGAAGCGTGGAATATCGAGGTAAAATAATTCTACTTCTTATAATTAATTTGCACTTCTTATATACCGCTTTAAAAATACCCTCGACTTTATGGCAGAAAGTCTTTGAATTGCTATGTTTCTGTAACGACAAGGTCGCCGAGTGTAAAGGGTTAATTGATTAATTCCAGTTTTATTGTATAAAATATATATAATACTTTGGGGTGATGATTTAGTTTGACAAGAGTGGGTGAAAATTGTAGATAGGTTAGAAGAATGTAAGAATAGAGTCAAAATTTGAATGATATTTCGAAATATGTACTTGAGTATAAACCAGTTGGGGTAGAATGTCGAATATGATATGGATCCTGAATCTTTCTTGGTGACTGGAACACCAAGTTTGTGTGGAGCAGGTATTTAAATTTTATAGGACGAGTGTAATAGTAGAGCGTTTTATATGTTGTGGTTTTGCCAGTTTCCTTTGATAAGTCGTAGTTTTTGGTATATACTATGGAGGAATATTTAATGGGATAATTTACTGCACCGTAGGATTTCCATTTTGTGGATATTTTTGTTGCCAAATTTAAGAAAAATGATTATGCAAATGGGTTATATCATGAGTGACTTGTTGGCACACTCCCTATTTTATTATATCTCGGTATTTATTTTAATACTCGTATTATTTCTGTATTTCCTTAATATCTTTATTATTTTAATAACTTCACTTCCTAACCTTTACAATTCTCTACAAAATTAATTTGTAATGTTTATCGTAAAGCTGTGATTACAAAGGAGCATTTATTGCTTCTAATATTTATTAATTCCTTGATAATTATTATCAAAATATATATTTATTTATACATATTTATTTTTTATTATCACGTTTTCTAGAACACGACAACTATACATTCGTCTTATTTATAAATCGATTACGATGGATTTGTTAGTATATCACAGAGATATTTATTTTGATACGACAAATACATATCCCTATCTATTCCATATTTCCTGTTCTAAGGCAGATAGCATATCCATGTCATCGATGAATCTGCTACAGGAGATTTATCGGTGTACTCGGAAAATATTTATTTCTTTATAGAACCCAACTTTTCAACGTTGTGCATATAGTTTATAACACGTGTTTTATAGCACCTACCACCGGGAATTTTATCGCCAAATCTACCATAGAGGATTTATCGCTTTACATTTGCAAATTTATGAATTTTCTTGCCTTTACGAAAGTAACCTCTACACCTACACGCATTTTACACGTATCTTGTAAATATTATTTTCGTTATAATAATTTAAAAATTATGGATGATTTTTTATCGGGCTGAGAATTATTTGTATTATTATTCCACGATTATTAACGATAGATTAATTATTATTTACCAATTATTTACCTGCAATTTACTTGCAATTAGTATAATATATTTAATATGCAAAAGGAAGTGAGCATGACACTTCACGGGTTAGATATTCCTAATAAATTGAAACGTGAATATCTTACTGACAAATAAATGAAATATTGATAAGCAAATATATTTATGGTTATATATTTAACTGAATCACTTCGTCGAATTTCGTTTTGATCAGGATCACTTACCAGTAAAAGCATCATAATGGAACTTCACTATATAAACGTATTACTCTTGTAATACAATCAGTGCTTTTAGCAAAATAAGGTAGCATCTTCATCTTTGAAACAGGAGAATTTTGCAACATCTTTAGTCAGCTATCTGCTATTACGGTTCATTATACGGCAAGAATTCCTTACGGTATATATATATCAAGTGTTTACAATTAATTTTCATTGTCGATCATCAAATATATACTTTACATAAACATATACCATGCACAAATAAAATTATAATCCCAAAATTTTATAATTTTTAATTTTTATTTCACGCCTAACAATAAGTCAACGTTATCTACCTATTGTAGAAACATATGCAGTGAACTCGTTAAATGGTAATTATTTATTTACCATTACACTGTATATTCTAAATAGCTGAACGTATTTAAAAATTTGGAGCAGCCTGTGAAAATCTAATCACGTTACATTTTACAGAAAACAAATTGCTATTGTAGCATAATGTGCGAGGAACCTCGTTAAAATCGTTACAAACTGATATACAATTACTGGAAACATTGTGCTTGGATAATACAATTAACTAGCCTTCAAAGCCGTTAATTCGAACAAGAAGACAAAGTTTCGTGTACATACAGATTCATTTTATTCGATGTCAATATCGACGAACAATATATATGTAGTTAAATTAATGGAATTATACGACGCTATTATCCAGCGGCTGAGATGTGTCTTTGTGTAACAAATAATCATACACATTGCATTTCAGTTTGCAGCCGATTATACAACGGAAGATAAATTATTGTATAATCATTTTCGTGTTTAAATGTCACACGTGCATGATAAGATATAAAATGATTAGTCCATAGTCATCCTTTCTTTCTTTTTCAATTTTTTAAAGTCGCATTAAGCGCATTTTTATTCTCAACCAATCAGCGATTATAATATATTAAGTGATTAACAACTAATAGAATTAACATGTCACTTCTCGCTGTGTGATATATTATATTTATCATACAATATTTATAACATTATATTTACACTCTAATATCTCCATAAAATTTTTACTGTAGTTTGAGGTAACCACGATAGAAATAAAATAATAGTTAGAATGTAATATTTACGACATAATCTATCTTTTTCCAGTCATTTTGTACGTTACCCCCATATAGTCTTTCTATACCGAATTATTCGATTTCAAAATCCCCTAATCACGCGTTTCTAACGGTCAGGCGAAGAAAGAAGATATTAAAATTATTTCTTACATTTTTTCGTATCGTACACCTTTCTACGATATTTCAGACGATGTATCTACGCCTCGTCAAATTTTCTCACTGATAACCCATGCAGAAACAACTCATTCAGTCGTCAGCATAGATAAGACCATGACCTTATCTCGCCTTAAAAATACGGAAACACGTTAACCCGGGCTTACACGATCCCGTGCACTAGATAACGAGTATTGACGAGATCATCTGAGCGCCACCCCAGTGCTATAGACACCGTAAATATCTCATTCTCGGGCGTGAATATGACATGGGGAGCGGATATTCCCAAGGGTACGATTTCTTTTTCCTTCCTTTTTAATCCCAGCTTTTCACCGTGTCGCCGTTTATCCCGAGCCATTGAACGGGGAAAATATTGGCTCGATCTGCAACTATAGCTGGGGATTGATGGCTCTCTCAGTTGTGGAAAAGGATCCACTCTCGCAGCGGGAAATTTGAAATTGCGAATGGAAGAGATTGATGGACGTATATGGTTACAAGAAGCATGCTCTCTGCTGTCTGAACTGAGGTCGTGAAACAGGAAATATCGAAGATAAAAAAGTATTGTCCAGAAGTTAGTGAAAACGTGAAAATTAATTGGCATATTAGCTACAGTATTAAGACGTAAATCGAGATTAGTTGAAATTTTAATTTAAGTTTGCCAAAAATATGAGTAAATATTTATCAGATAATTCAATATTAATTATAAAATATTTTATAAATATTCGGTATGTTGCATTTTTATTAAAATCCCAGTGTTTTAAATGTAATCGTGCAGAAGTGAAAAAACGAAGAAGCTTTCGACCCTTTGCACTCGATGATTTCTTTTCCTACAGAAGAGTAGAAATTCAAAGATTTTCTACCATAAAGCCGACGATATTTCTCAGAGCAGTAAATAAAAAATTATAATAATTAACATGTAGAATTATTTAATTTCAATACCTTGCACACTGTTATATTACCTTAAATTTAATATATTAAATAATATCGACCTTTAAAATTGTATTAAACAGTGAAGGCCAATTCGAGAGTGCAAAGGGTTATGTCCATATTTCTATGAACATATTTTTTAAACTACGATTCAATTTTTACAATGGTACCATAACAATATTTTATATTAATTATTTATTACTCAAAGATTTAATTTACACGAGTTGATAGGATCTGAAAAAGGTATCTGTTTATTGTTTCAACCGTATTAATGCTTTAATTAAAACTATTGCATTATGAAGCATAAAACATCTGTTTTTCCACTAAGAACAGATGCATCTCGACTTGCATAAGGACTTTATTGATCAAAGTACGTTATACATACGCGTTACTTCAGCCAAGGCATTCTTGCCAAGGGTTACAAGGCCTTTGTTCTCATGCATACGGAATTCGGAATTCCCAAGATCTATGAATTTTAATATCAGATTTTCCACCGGGAAAATTATCTTCCGTAAAAAATTGTTTAAGTAGCAGAGGCGCAAGTAACAGAACGATGAAGAGAGATTCGAAAGATAAGCAGAATTTAATATTCTTGGTTAGCTAATTCTACGAATAAGTGCAACATTGAATTACTTGGACGAAAATTTATCATGAAAGATGATACGAGAGTTTTTCACCTGATACAAATTGTCTTTGTAGAAGTTGTTCTTGTAATTTATTTTTAAGAAAAAAAGAATATAATAAATTCTTATATTTTCTGAGTTATTTTGGTACTAGCATCTATTTCTCAGCCTTTTCCTATTGGCTGAATTTTATTAAATTTCGTATTCGCAGGTGTAAAGCTTGAGAGTTACCCATGTCGATATAAAACACACATAAAATCCGACTTTTCTTACGTTTTCCCTTGCCTTGGTGAAGAATCAATTGAATTGCGTCTTCTATAGAAAAGCAATTTCATTTTATGATATTTCACAGAATTTACGTTATTACAATGGTAATAAAAGCATAATATTAAATGCTAATTAAACCATAATATTATACATTTATATAAAACATATTTGCATAATAAAATATGAGACATAAACATATTTACAAAATAACGATTTATTAAATTCTAAAACTAAATTTAAAAAATGATACTGTCAGATACCATCTACTATTTATATTTACCTTATAGAGAAGCATTCTCATTTCTATCACATAAATAATTTTATTGAGAAAAAGATTCGAATGCCTCGAACAACTCATTCGATTTCCAATGAAAGTTCAGAGACAAGCATTAATGAATACCTATTATAATAAAACTAACATTACAGTGCAATAATATCTATCTGCACTCGAATGTTCCCAGCTGTGGTGTCTCAGATAGACATCTTTGCTAATGAAAAATTTAAACAACCCACTAAATTATATTTCATTTAATCTTCAAAGAGGAAATTAAAATATCATCAAATATAATTGTCTAGCAATTATAACTGTTCGTTGTAGCTACGTTCACACGCTTCCAATTTCATGCAATTGACACAAGTATCATCTAATTTCAACGATAAAAAGTTCATACATCCTACGAGATCTATCTGCACTCAAATATTTCCAGCACCAATATTTGAAGTGAATACCACATAATTTCGTTAATGAAACATTTAAACAATCCACAATTCAAATATAACTGTCTAGCAGTTAAAATTCTTTGTTCTATCCTGGTTCATATCATCATAAGTATCGCCTAATTTCATCAATGTAAAATTCGAACGAACCACGAGATCGCAATCCTAGATAATACTCAAAGATTACCCCTAAAAGTGTACTATCGAAAACCATACTCCACGATGAAGTAATAAAATAATACTTCTTTGATACGTATATACCCCTAATTTCTCCAATAAAATATTCGAACCACCCACGGGATCGCGATCCTAAATGCTATTCAAAGACTACCCCTAAAACTGTACTATCGAATACCACAGTTCACAATAGAATAATAAAATAATATATTTTTTTATAGGTTTCTATCTCTTGCCCCTACTCTATAATCGATGAAAATACCCCTCATTTCTTCAATAAAATATTCGCACCACCCACGGGATCGCGATCCTAAATGCTATTCAAAGACTACCCCTAAAAATGAACTATCGAATACCACAGTTCACAATAGAATAATAAAATAATATCTTTTTTTATAGGTTTCTATCTCTTGCCCCTACTCTATAATCGGCGAAAATACCCCTAATTTCTTCAATAAAATATTCACGCAACTCACGAGCTCATAATCCATATGTTATTGACACAGTACCGAAAGAAAAATATCATAGTCTACTAATCAACGAACTCATAATCCACATACCATCGATACAGTAACCAAAGAAAAATACCAAAGTCCACTAATCAAGCCATCATCCAAAAGAGAACAAAATATTGGGTTGGCAAGAAAGTAATTTCGGTTTGCATCAGTAAATAATGTTATGCTTAGTTCAGTTATTCTTTTGTCAATATTACAATTTTCTTCCTTTGAGATGTGGTAGTCGATACCTTTAGGTTGCTATTTCGTGAAATTCCGTGTAATTTCGTTTATAACTGTCAGTTTACGGTCAGTCATAACATGGAGTGCAAAAGTAAGCATTTTCGACACATTTTACTTTTTTGTTTTCATAAAGGCAAGAATGCGGCTGAGGCTCACAAAAAGATACGAGAAGTTTATGGTATTGATTGTTTAACAGAACGCACGTGTCAGAATTAGTTTAAAAAATTTCGTTCTTAAGATTTTTCGCTGAAAGATACCCACAACGTTCTGGTCAACCTTCTGAGATTTACGCACTTGGTTAAGTTTTTTGCAGATAAGGACCAGAAATTCTACGAGCGCGAGATCATAAAGTTACCAGAAAGATGGCAAAAGGTCATCGAATAGAATGGAAGATATTTGACCGATTAAAGTTCATTTACTGTATAGAAAAAACTGAGTTTTATTTCACACTAAAAAACCGAAAGTACTTTCTTGCCAACCCAATAGAATCTTCACTCTTGCGTCTGCAACCCTACGCGACTGCCATATGTAAATATCGTCAAATTTTTTCAATAAAACGTTCACGCCACACAGGATCGTGAACGCATAAGTAATGCACGCATGGCAAAAAAGAAAACGAGAGAAGAAAAATACCATCGAATGCAACCGTCCGGCAATCAAATCTCCACCCATGATATCGCAACAACGCCCAACCGCGTGCAAGCGTTCCCAAGTCCAGCCGTGCGATATATGATCGCATCTCACGCTTGCTTCGCAGAACCGCGTTCCAAGACCAAGCAAATATTGTCACGTATTCGCAACGATCCTTGTCCAAACGGTAGGTCCTCGTTCGTAGAACAACAATGGATCCACGCAGCTGTAACCACCGCCGCAACGATCGCGCACCAGTCCGGGTCGCTATGAAAATAATGGAACCGCGGCGAACTCGAGGACGCTTTTTAGGCACCATGATCGCGATCGCACCACGAGGACCAGGACTAATAGTTAAAACGCGCGAGAGCAAGCACTCTCGTGGCAATCGGATTACCATAGCTGTTTGCTTAGCCTGGTAATAGGCTTACGAGGGTGTTAGAAGCGGGACAGGCGAGGAGGATCGTCGCAGCGCGATTCGATTCATTCGAGATAGCACCCACGTGTAGGTCCCTCAGCTGAAATAGATAATCGTTTCGAGGAGACTCGATGAGTGGAATCACGGTGTCCACGTGACTGAGGGTGTGACAGGGTTTGTATAGATGTATACGTAGCTTCCTGAGAAGAGATTCTGATTGCTTTGATTGGTAAGAAGCGGCGAATTGCGAAGTTGTTGGAATTAATTGGAGGATTAGAAGAATATTGGTAGGAGCTTGATCGAGGGTTGGTGAATTGTACTGTGCCTGCTTTTGTACGGGAGGTTCCTATGTATTATGTGATTCTGCTTCGTGAGAAAATGGATGCGGAAGGAATGGTGGTGATATTGGTTCGGAGTAATTGCACCGTCTTGTATGACAGGTTTTGAGTTTCCATAAGGTAATATGTTGTATTTGAAAATTGGATCACGTAATATCGCGTAACGCGTAGAATTAATGGGGTACGTTGAAATGGCGTGAGGTGAAAGTATGATATAAAGTACTGAAACGAAGATAAGGTAACATGCTGACATAAAAATATGACGTGAAAATAGTTTGACGAAGGATTAGTTGATAAGTTGAGCACGGTTTAAACTTGAGAAAGGGAGATATTTATTCCTTAATTAACTTCTGCCTCATGTGGCAGAGGCACGGCGTGACCGGTTACAAGGCCTCGCTAGGGGCCTTCGTGTTGATCCTGGGTGTTTCGTCGGTTCATCGTCTACCTTGGTTCATGTGTAAGTAATAGCGAGGTTGGCAGTGGCTTGGGCTAGGCCCAACTGAGAGATGCTGCTCGAGACCCTACTGCGTAGGCTAGTCGATCATTCGAATAATCGCGACCTCGTTTGGGCGCGACGCAATTTTGACATAGTTTTCATTTGCTCGCATTTTTTCGTATTGGATTCCCTTTTTTCATGGGAACTTATAAATGAAACATATTAGCGTTGCGAAAATAGAGTAATAAATTTGAGTATACCGAATCGAAGTCCCTTTGATAAGACACGAAATTTTATAAAGTGCCAGTGAAGTAATTTTTATTTAATTTGCTCCAAGTTAGATTAGGGTATCTTTGATACAGATAGCAGGCTGCGCCACTAGGGAGCATGTCAGGTCTCAATGTGTAGCCACCTCCACGTGGTGAGACCTGATAATTGGTACCAGGTACTTGGTTTATCAGAGAATAATTTTTAGAAAACGACACCAAGCTACGAGCTACACGCAAAATTTAAGATATTCGTTATTTGTTATAAATTTGCAAAGTTCTTTTCAAATTTTGAAAATATAGAATGGACAGTAGCTATTGTGGTATCAGGTAAGTTAAGATAGATTTAGCTGGAAGTGCAGCCTTTGTGTTTGGACAACATCAATAAGGAGAGAAATGAAGAAATAATGACGAAATCAATTTGTTATGGTTGCATTGGCTTTAGAAATATCATTTCTATTCCTATTTTGTTCTCGGTTAAATACCTTTACATCGATTTCACCTCAATTTATTAGATTGTTACTAATACTGATTTCGAGAAAATCTGTTTAGCATTGCTTGTTTCTCACATGACTGCTGGCACAATTTGGTAATTTATTAAGAAACGCAATGCACAGATGGATGTCTTTATAAATGATTTGATTAGAAGAACAAAGTCTAGACTTGATGATCCAGATATTAATTATACATCTAAATATTGGTAGTTATTATAATTTAATTTGTGAATATTAGTAATAGCAACAAAATGTAACAATTTTATACGACTAAAATTTTACCACAAACTTCTTGTATATTAGTAGCTTTAAATATACAGACAGGAAACAGTTTAGGAACCAAAATATGTACACTGAAACTAATCGTAACAGAACCAAAATAGAACCGACATGGAATCAATTTAGAACCATCTCGGAAACTAATAGAACGGATATAAGTATTTTCTTCGTCGAAATAGTTATAACATCATTTGGATTCTGATTTTATATAATAATTATTAATAGCTATTTACAACAGCTATTTCAACCTCTGATATATTCCCATTGGAGATGATTATAATTCGATTGTTTAAATTCTTAGTGGATTGGCAAAAAGTGTCTGATAAGAATGCGATTGACCGAAAATTAAATTGCAGTAAAAATATGCGCGAACAAATATAGATAATTTCGTACCGAGATACAGATAAATTGCTTGGCTGATTTAGAAGTTAAGCGTCGTGCGTGCGCGATGATTGGATTCGTCGATTGAATTACACTCGCCGAGTGGTTCACTGATGAAAAGCCATCAACTCCATTATTTGGTCATCAACGAACCCTAAGTTAACTAATATGCGTGAAATCCATCACGGATCCTTTCCTGTCTATCAAATATGCAATTTAATTTCTGCCTGTAAATTCTAGATCTACGCTACCCTATATAAATTTATTTTATGCTAATAATGTAATTTATATAAATTTGTAATTTTCGAATTTAGCTTGAAAAGTATTTCGATAACTTGCAAATTTATCTTAGGAATATCAATCATGTGAATTTCTGAGAAAATAGGAATTTAATTATAATTATTAGTCGACAGTGATATTAAAGATAAGAGTTAGTAAATTTTTAGTGATATCTTTAAATTAAGAAATTTTTAATCTAGCTTTACCTTTTCCTTTCTGTAATTTATTCGAATTAATTTCTTCTTATTTTTAATTAATTACATCTAACAAATTTGAGGCAGTTTGAAAACACCATCAATATATTCTCCACTACGGTATTTAAAAATAAATTGACAAAATAAAATGGAAATTTTATAATTTCCAAAATTACAGAAAAATACATATTCGAAAAGAGTTTGAATAATAACTAATAGTATAATTATGCTAATATAATCCGTGTCCCAATATAACCTAGTTCATTCTATCATTGAATCTTCCGACTTTTTTTAAATTTAGATTTCGAGTATATTTAATAAAAAAAAACCCAATTTATTTATTTTCGTACCATCGATGTGGATATATCGACCGTAAAATTTCTGTAGATAAAATTATTATGCAGATAACGAGAACGATCAGAGAGGAATAAATAAATCCAGAGCGACGATGACTAAAGGAATAAAAAAATCAGGTATAACACGAGTAGTTAAGTGAATCATTGAGCTGGCTCGTCTGGCACGCTTTGTTCGACGTCTTCAACGATACTTACAACTTTCTTTTTCTCGAACTTTACCCATGAGTCGGACGATGAGCAACGTTTCTGCCATCCGGAAGTTCTCAGAAAGTTACAAAAAATTTCTTGCGAGATAAAGGATTAAAAATAAAATCGTGGGAAGCTTCGTTAAAAAATCATGGAATTTTAGGACACTATTCGATCTCGATATATTTAATCGAAATCATGCAATCAACTTATAGACGCGATGTAAAATTCGACTCGGTCATGCGTTAAATTTTAATTCAAGGAGATAGTACGATTAATTAGCGAGATTGTTTATGTTTTCATCCATATTTTAATTAATCTGAAGAAAGAGAACGGATATGAATTGATAAGATTTTCTGATCGATAAACCTCTCTAAATCAAGAAATTTCGAAATTGATATACTTAATACTTATTAAATAAATATATTTTATTATATATATACGAGTATTTAATATTATTTTTACAATATATATATAATTAATTCATATAATTATGTTACTTATAAACATTTATAAGTAATATGTATTAATTATATATCAAATACTTTATTATTAAATAATTAATAACAAAAAATACATTAATATTAAATTCCTTTTAATTATTTATTGTTGTCATTTAATACCGTTAACATATTAATATTCATATAATTAATATATTAATACCGCGAAAATGGAATACAATTTTTCTTCAAATATAAATCTCTGCAAGTTGCAGCAAATGGATAAAATCCCTGTTCCTCGCGTTTAAAAGTAAAATTGTATTTGTTTCGTGTAACGGCAATAAGAACGAAATTTAAATAACTCTACAATAATTGTTTCCCGTTGTTCATTAGACAAAAGAAAGAAACAGAAGAAAACAGGGTCAATTATCGAGTAATCGTTCGATACTTGAATAAAATTACGTTCCAACCGAACGAAACGGATCCTTGGCGTTTTATTTTCTTTAAAACCGTTCCTCGATTGTGTTCGTATGCACATCCACGTTTATCCTGCAGTTTGATTGCAGGTCGAGCATTATTACTCCTTAATGAAACCCGTATCTCCATTGTTACGGCATTCTCACGGGGTGGAGAAGATTCAAAACAAATGTCGTGCCCGACGTTACAGCGACTTGTAATTAATGGGACGATATTAAACCTAACGTGGAGGAAGTATGAGTTTGCATGGAAATTATTTCTTCGATAATTAATAATTTATTATACGGCGTTGAAAGGGGCGGTTCGATTTTTTCTAATTAATGAATCGCGAGAAAATTCAATTCGAGGCCATTGCATGTAGATTTAATAATAAATTAGCTATTTAACGAAGGAGAGATTAGAGAAATATCTTTTGCCGTAAAAATGTATGTTAATTTTATCGGCGTATTTACATGATATTTCGTGCTTAAGCTTCTAATTTTTATTTATTTTATGTTACCCGCACGAAAGAGGCTTAAAGATAAAATATGGCAAATACTGCTCTTCCCTTTGTATTTGTTATACTTTCACCAATAATTTTAACGAGCACAAACAATAATAAAACACCTGTCCGCTTGTATTACTTGCTTCATGGAAACGAAAGATGGCCGGAAATTAAACGAAAGTGCTTCGCGACGTTATTATCGTGATCGACTATAAAGGTTCGCAAAATGTTCCATATGTTTTCTTCCATAATTCCTCCTCCTCCATACGTCTCCTCCATAAGTCTCCTTCTACCATAATTCGAACCTTTATTACAGATAATATTGTAAGATAAGTTCCTAGCAATCTATGCAACCTATACCCTTTATTAAATTGTATAATAAATAATAATCAATTATAATTATCACTATATTAACAATATAATAATTAGCTTGATAACTCTTTTTATACAATTTATTACTTTCTTTATTCATTACTTTTTGGAAAAAAATAATTATTTAAAAACATTATATTTATTTTTTTAATATTCCGATTTATTTAAAATGATTTTTATTTATAATTAACGGGAAGACTTGGTTAATAATGATAATAAGATTTGATTAATTTTGGAATAGAAATAATATAAAATATAACACGGGTGCATCGAGCCTTTATGTTCATATCATTTATAATTAATTATAATTATCACTATATTAACAATATAATAATTAGCTTGGTAACTCTTTTTATACAATTTATTACTTTTTTTATTTATTACTTTTTGGAAAAAAATAATTTAAAAACATTATATTTATATTTTTTTAATTCTGATTTATTTAAAATAATTTTTAGTTGTAATTAACGGGAAGACTTGGTTAATAATGATAATAAGATTTGATTAATTTTGGTATAGAAATAATACAAAATATAACACGAATGCATCGAGCCTTTATGTTCATATCATTTTTCAATAATACGTTCAATGATTCTAAATGAAACGGTTTCCTCAGTGATTCATTCTGCAGATCTGCCTGATGCTCTTATGAAGTTGTTTTACTCATGCATTATCGTGGTGATACATGATGTATGCTCTTTTGTTAAAATTTCGTGACTCGTGTAATTTCATAAAAGCATTAGGTATGGCGAGAAATAAAAATATCGATGGATAGAAAAGCGAAATTGAAGGTTTTAAACGTTAACCCTTTGCACTCGGTGATTTTTTCGTTACAGGAAAATAATAACTCGAAGACTTTCTGCCATAAGGTCGACAATATTTTTGAAACGGTAAATAAGAAATCGTATGCAGTTTAATTGGAATTATTTTACTTCGATATTCCACGTATCATTGGGTAATTGTAAATTTGATATATCAATTAACATCCATATTTAGAATCTGGTTAAATGATGACTGAGAGGCGCCTCTCGAGTCCAAAGGGTTAAGAATATTAAAAGAATTTGGACCCCATGATGGAAATAAAAGACTGGTAATATTTTCAAAATTAAAACTACCTATGTCAAAATTTTTAAAATTACTAATTCTTATGCCACCTCATGTCCAACAATGTATGTTTGTGTCGTGTAATCTAGAGCTCGTGTTACCATGATTTTCACGTGCTTCAATGCGATAATATTTTATATAGATACGATTAGTCATTTCAAATTAAATTGCGATAGACAAGTGCACCGCAGTTCTTGTTACACACCTGGTGACTCATTGTCAGCACTTGTTCGCAACAGTCATTTCATCATCCTTTTTTTCTCTTCTTCTTTCTCACTTTATCGGGAATAGATGATTGGACGTAACTTTTTTCTTCGAAAAAGCTTTCCTCTTTTTCCGTTCTTCTTTTTTCACTTTTTTTAATTACAATTTACTTCTTTGCAATTTATTAATTATTTATTTCGTCTTAATCCTACTGAGGGTTTTTACACTTTGTGTATAAGATTTTGTAAAACGAAGCTTGGAAAAAGGCAAAATAATTTGTAAAGTAATTCTGCATTAGAAAAGGCGAAGAGTAAATTATTTCAATATTGATAATGCTATTCCTCAAATGCTCTTCTTCAAATTTCTTAATTCTATAGTGACATTTTATTTCGGTAATGAAGAGGCGAAGAAACGAAGAAACAATGGCAAATTAATTCATTAGCTGAATTTAATTATTAACTCATATTATTAATTAGGCTTGGTAATTTTCTCATTTAGAATTTAAATTACATATATAAAAGTAGATATAATTATATCACTCGATTCGATCCCTTTTTTGCATCAGGAACACCTAATTCTTTAAAATCATTGAAATACTATTCCAAAATAAAACATAAGAAGAGAAATTAATTTGAAATAATTAAATATAAAATAATATTATAATATTAATAATATTATATTATATTTATTAATTTTAAATAATTACACGATTTATGTTCGTATTAAAATCACTTAGATACTATTCCAAAATAAAGTTATTAACAAACATGAGAAGAGAAATTAATTCGAAATAATTATTAAAATAACACGATTTCTGTTTACTATACCAAGTCCTGAATTGTTGAAAGCGGAATCATTTGTACCACGAAAGAAACAGGAAAGTAGTTTAATCGCACTCGTGATTATTGTAGCATAATATTGTTTCTTCTTTTATCTCGTACCTTTCCATTCTGGCTAACTAGAATTTCCTACTGATAAGATTCTCTGTTCCGGAAAAGAAGGAGATAGCCAATTTCCTTCTTTGACCTAGTGTGGCTTTCTTATTTTTGTTTCAATAGGATTCTCGCTTCGAGGAACAAGAAGGAGAGAAGGTTCAAAACGAAAGACCAAGATGATCTCGTGTCTTCAAAATTTCTTAATTTTTATTTTTCCATATTCCCAGCTTCCTTTTCTCCTCTCCTCCTACTGATAACAGTGACCAGCGCTCTTAAAAGGAAGCAGAAAAGCGAAAGAACTTCCATGATACTACACTCCAAGATACTAACAGAACTATTACAATTGAGAATGGAAAATATGTCACAGTTTAAAAAGGGAAGAAAGAGAGTGTTAATTTCTGTCAATTCATTTAACTTTCTTCTTGCTGCCAGCCAAACACTAATTCGAATTTTGAAATACATCTTCATCCATAAAGGGACCTAATCTCGAAGAAGAGGCATGTACCAAATAGTTTTATCTTATATGTCTCTTTATTTCGTTTGAATTTAAAAATTCCTCAAGAAAAATTTTTGAATTTTATTTCTATCGAAAAGATACGAGTGGATACCTTTTTCTATTCATTAATACAAGAACTATTTCAATTATGGTAAATCATGTTACAGGGAACCAAAGGGAGGTTAAAAACGCACAACCCTTAAAGATAGGGCACTAGGTCTGCCAAGTAGGTCAAAATGGCAGATTTTAGGCTTTCCTCGTTTCCAATTACTGAAAATGCATGGCTATTTTCGACAAAATGAATGTTGTCTTCTATGAAGATAATTTTCGATTATCATTAACGTAGTGCAGTATATTTATTAACCCTTTGCACTTAACGATTTTTTGGCTAAAGAGGTATACGAGTTGAAAAATTTTCTACTATAAGGCTGATAATATTTTTCTAGCAGTAAATAAGAAATCGTATAATAATTAACAGGTAGAGTTATTTAATTTCGATACCTCACACTGTTACATTACCTTAAATTTGATACATTAATTAATATCGATCTTCCAAATTTTATGAAATGGTGACTAAAGGTCACCTCTCGAGTGCAAGGGTTAAATACGAAAGCTCACGAAAGTATTCGAATGCTATATTGCAAAAGAATTCTCTAACCTAATGAAAATATATACTTCGCGATATTGCCAATACCTCCTCGCTTCTTAGGTTCGAAATCGTTGTCCGGCTGCAATCAGTTGATAAAGTAGATTCCTAACTGCAAGAAGAGAGGAAAGAGGCGAGCTAATCGACTTCACTTCGCCGTCTTTTACTTCCCTCTCGAACTAACAGATCAGCGCATCCTTCCCTCGTGAAAGGCAACCGGCTTTTGCATCCAGGGATAAACGAAGAATTGAGTTAACCTCTCTCAATCTCTTCAACGACGCCGAGGCTCCCGCCATTAGCGAAGCTTCTTTCTAAGGGCGTTTTTAATATCGTCTATTCGAGATGGGAGTGCCGTGCACTCCACGGCTGGCTAACAGCAGGAAATTGCGGCGTTAGATCGACCTGCCTACGTTTTGACATGCACGACCCGTCTGCATGCACGCATAATAACCGTAGATGCATTCTCCACCGCCATATTTCCTTTCACGCCTCAAGGTCGGATCTAGCGATTACTAGTACGCCAAGTTGGTAGGTAAAATATCGTATGTACGGGAACAGGTACTATGACCTCGTGTGTAATTATTCGTAAACTGACGGATCCTTCCACGAGATCTACGGATCACCGTTGCACACCTCTACGGCAGGGATAGGGGTCTAACTCGCGAGGCTTCTGCGGCAGGCTATTGTTGAATAGGACTGAGCAGAGAAATGGGATGCCAGTGAATGCTCGTTATTGTCAGTTTGGAAAGTTTCGTTGGTGTTTGATAAGGAATTCTGATCTCCCGTGTATATATAGTTATTCTCTGGAATGTTCTTTCATAGACTCGATCAATCCTTGTTGATTACATTATACAGGAAGTCTTTGTAGAAGTTCGTTTTATAAATATCAATTGCACGTGTAGGTTCGTCGAAAGAAAAGTGAAAGAGATGATTTTCGGTATAGAAAATTTGGTGTATCTTAAAATTACGATTTTCTGTCTGGTCAGTCTTCAACTGGCTTGTCCTTTCATGGATTCCATCGTTCTTCCCTAAGCACTCCATAGAAGTTTTCTCGAAACTCTATTTCACGGATGCCAATCTTGCAATGGCGTAGAAAGAATAGTTTGCAATTGAAAAATTACAAAATTATACGAAATTTGAAATTATTTTGTAACAAAATTGCAACACTTTTCCACGTATTCTATCGATTTCGGTTTTACTTGTCTGGTTATTCCGTAGTAAAGGTCTGCCCAGAGCCTCATTTTATGCAAGTGTCAGGTGTGGATGTATCAAAGGGGAACTTTGGGGAAATATTTTCCGGGTCAGAAATTTTCAGAAACGTATCAAAAGCTTCCAAGAATCTTTTAATCCAGTTTATTCCAATTCTCACTGCGCATCTTTTATGTCTATAATTTTCATGCATATCCAAGTTTCCGCACAAAAACAGAGTCCTCCAACTCTGCTGAAACTCCTTTTAAACCTCATTTCTAAAGTACCACTTACGTCTCTCCAAAAATCTTCCCAATCTTATTCATTCTAATTTTCAATTAAGGGGATTTATAAAGTCTGCAGGTTTAAAAAGTAAAAATAGTCGATTTTTTTCTTCATTTTCTCAATGCTTGGACCTTAGGCAATATACCTATGTAAACCCATTTGATGAAATTTGTAAAATTCACATAGAAAACGCATTTATTACTTTGATACTGATGGATCCGATATCGATGACTTGCTACTACATAATACACGTGTTATCAGATTTCTCGTTTTATCATGCTTTTTGTGTCTATGGTGACCATTCTTTGACATGAACAGTTGACTGATAGTATAGTTGGCAATTCTCCCCGAAAACGAAATATGTAGTATTATGAAACGGTTCGATAAATCAATTAAACCTTGATCATTTCTACCAAAAGCTTCGAACGCGTTTTTCCAGAAATCGTTCTTAATTGTTTCAACATCCGTATCTAACCTCTAATTCTTCTACTTCGCGGAACAATCTACTCCAAACGGCGAATAAGAACAAGTCAGCAGGATAACTTCAGTGAAACTAGCTCCTCGTTTATTCATTCAATACCCAGACTATCCAAGAACGTAACTCATCCTTAAAGTATCGTTCGAATCGTGCCAGTTTCGGTCTAAAAAGGCCAGCAGTGGCGTCTGAAACGGGTTGATTGTCGTGACAAGGCACAACTGTCCCTGACATATAAGCGGAACGCGTAGTAAAAACGGAGCGTTCTAAAAAGAATCTGAATGGCTGTTTGGCACAGCTCTCCTCGTGGCTGGCATTTCTTACTTTGGGGCTACGTGCCAATCGAAGGCATGGATCTTCTGGCCCCTGACGAGGTGTCGTGACCTAGAAAGGCGACGGTGAAAGCCGGTATACATTCATGCAGCCCTATCGGTTCGTCGACCCGAGCCGAGACACTGGATTCTGCCAACTCGCGCCAACACAACGCGAGTTTGCGGGCATGTGCTCCGCTCAGCCTTTTCAGCTATGCCTCGTGGACCATTGCTGGCTCGTGAGATCGATATAATGGTCTGCAATGACCGGAACAATGGAACCGAAATCTTAGGGGTTAAGGAATTTCGTTTCGTTTTCGATGCGAACGTCTGTGCCCTCTTGTGAATGAACTTAGCTGTGCATTTTCCTCGGGACTATTCGAAGTTATACGAACGACCTTCTGAAACACTTTTTAGCTCAATTTTATTTTTACTTTTTTTTTGGATGAATTAATTTTTTCGTTATTTCTTAAATTCATTTTTAGGGTATTTGTTAAGTGTCGTATTCAAGGGTTGTTTCAAAGGTGGCTTTTTTAGTTTCTTTACTTTTTCCTGAGGACTTTATCGAATTATTTTATTAATTATTTTCTGAGTTCTCTTTTGGCATGTCCCGTATGTAATTTATTCAAGAATTTTTTCAAAAGTTTCTTGCCTGGATTGTAAATTTGAATAATAAAAGTGTTCTTGTGCGTAAATTTTGTTTATGAAAGCTTTGTTGAATGCTGTGATTGGAGAATAAGTCTTGTAGGTGGGAGAAATACAGGGTGCTCGTGAAATTGTTTCATTCACACTTACTGACGAATGAAATAGTCAGTTTTATAAATTTATGTACATGTTTTTATACGAGATTGTGCACAAGAAAGGTGTGTAGAATATACTGTTGTACTATCTTCCTATTCTGATGCTTGTATTACGAATGGCAAATTTTTCTTTCAAAATGTGCGCGAGAGGGAACTGTGGAAACATAAACAGAAATGTCAAGTGACTATGAAAATTGTACTTTTTCGTACTATAGACTCCACGAAGAACTTTGGATAGTAATTAAAACTAAAATAAATTACAAACGGAATGAATACATGGTTAAAGAGGAAATTATCTCGTGCAAAGTGTATTTAAAGCCGAAAATTGCACGGTCAGTGTTTCATTTCCCAGACTTTCCAGAAAAACGCTTTTCCCACAGCGACGCGTTAATTACACTAATTGTGTTAACGTCGGTATAAGAATGTTTTCTTATAATCAGCCATTGTTTCTCTTTGTTTAAAGGATACATTCAATAGCATAATTAGCACGATTATTTTCCAGGTTATGAATGAGACACGAAGATAAACATTACTCTGTTCTTCTGCCTATATAACACGATGTGACTGCCCTATTACAAATGTTCATTATTTCACTTTTAAACTACGATTTCTTTTCTTAACCCTTTGCACTCGAGTGGCGCCTCTCAGTCGCCATTTAATTAAATTTTAAAGATGGATGTTAATTGATATATCAAATTTACAATTACCCAACGATGCGTGGAATATAGAAATAAAATAATTCTACGTCTTAATTTGCATACGATTTCTTATTTACCGTTTTAAAAATATCGTCGACTTTATGGTAGAAAGTCTTTGAATTACTATCTCCCTGTAACGAAAAAATCGCCGAGTGCAAAGGGTTAATATCTTCCATGACAGTGATTATACGTATGAATACTATGTGGAAGAAATGTAAGTTAATATTTAAAAATATTTTAAATATTAACTCGTTAGAAAATGAATATTAATTTTAATATCGTACATGATTAAATTACTTGCTGTGAAGTGAATTCGTGCAAAAGCAAACGTTTCTAAAACCCATTAGTAATATTAAAATACCGATGAGCGAAACTGAAATCTTGCTACTCTGATATTCAAAAGGTAAATTCTCATTCTGTAATTCGTGCTGACATTTTAAACACGCTGACTAGACCAAATTTGCCTAATTATAAAAGTATAGTACCGCGTCAAAACGGACGAAATATACTGGTGCAAGTAACGATAACAACGCGTTAAAAACGATCGTAATAATATCATTAGATATTAAATATAAAAGATCAACGAGATGAAAGTGAAGCACTTTTCCTTCGATAACAAGGATTCAGCTTAACCGAATTTCATTTAAACGTAGATCAAGTCTATAGATATTAAAAACGTATGGCTTCATTAAATGAAAAGAACTTTAGTAGTTTCAAGCCTTCCTCGATATCTTGGCATAAAAATAAAATCGAAAAACTGAAATCTAAATGACACAAAAATATTTGCATTAATAGCTATGCATGTTAAAAAATAAACTCAATATATTTGATAATAAAATGAATATTGGAAACTATATATTGGATACTATGCAATAACGGGTCATACTAATTAGGAATCTCATAAATTGTTATTTACATTTTATAAATTTTATAAATATCGCTGTTGCATAATAAACAATTACAAATTTTTACATTACTATTCTATGCATCTTCCTCCTCCCCCAAAAAGATAAATTCTATCTCAAGGTAGAATAAGTTTACCTCCAAAATAAATTTTTAAACAAGCATCTAACAAGAGAAACAATTTCTCATTATTCTCTCTCTTCCAAATTATTACTTATATTTTATCAATTTTATAAATATCGCTATTAGATAATAAATGATGTAAAATCTTTACATTAACTACTATTCTATGAAGCTTCCCTACCAAAAAGAAGAGAAGAGAGAAAAATAAGAGATAAATTCTACATCAAGGTATACTAAATTTACCTCTGAAATAAATTTTAATGAAAAGAATTAACCACATTATATATATACACACACACACATGCACCTAAGAAAAGAAATAATTTTTCATTAATCCCTCCCTTTCAAATTACTATTTACATTGTAAAAATTTTAGAAATATCGTTACTAGATAATAGATAATTCCAAATCTTTACGTCATTACTGTATGGAGCACCCCCTTCCCACCCCCTCCACCCAAAGAAAGAAAAAAGAAAGACAAATGTTATATCAAGGAATAATAAATTTATCTTCAAAATAAATTGGAATAAAAGTAATTAATCAAACATATGCTACCATGTATCTACATACACACCTAAGAAGAGAAACAATTTCTTATTAATCCCTCTCTTCCAAATTTGCAAAAAGAGAGAAACTAAACGAATAAAGGAAAAAAAAAAGAGAAACGCAGAGACACAAAGGGTAATGTCTGGAGATGGCTGGAAGCGTAAGGTCTGAATGGGTCGGGCAAATCCGGGCTGCGAGTCGCGGAGAAAAACAAGAAGACACGCGGCGTTTCCAGAAATGGCAACGACGATCTGCCAGCGCCTATGAGTACTCGATCCTTTCACCGAGACAGGTGTCGCCGAGAGTTGGAAACGTGGGCAGACGTACATACGCGTTACGATGAGCGCTGTTATTCGCGGGACAATGACGCGAATGCACCTCGTCGCGTCGCGACGCGTCGCGATTCAGTCCCACCTCGACGCAACCTGCCTACCGATTTGCACAGACCACGGTCAATTTCGCGAATCCCGCCACGCCGAGCCGTGAACCACGCTCGAGGGTTACTTTGTACCGCGAACCCACCTGGATGATCGTTAGCTATATTTTTAATGGGCGCACCGGTGCTCAGGGGTGCTTTCAAGCAGAGTTTGCTTTTTTACAACGCTTTCAAGGATTATTTGTTATTTCGTTTGGATACGTGTGGGTGAAATGGATCAATATTTTTGTTAATTATTTTGTAGGCAGGATAGTCGACGGGATTTTACAAGGTCCTATGAGAATTGAATTTAATTATATATGATAATGCTTTTTTTGCTTTTCTTTTTGTTATTGCTGTCGTTTATGGAGAAATAAAATTAGGAAGCTTCTTTAAATTTTATTTTAGTAGTTGATTGAGTATTATGAGTAGGTGAAATTGATGGATATTTCTGTTAATTATTTTGTGTAATGGTAGATTTTGTAAGGGCCTATGAGAATCGAATTGAATTATTTATCATAGTGGTTTTCTTATTTCTCTTTTCTTTTCGATTTATTGTTTATGGGAAAATGAAATCAGGAATTTTTCTTAAATTTTATTTTAGGAGTTGATTGAGTATTACGAGTAGGTGAAATTGATGGATATTTCTGTTAATTATTTTATGTAATGGTAGATTTTGTAAGGTCGTATGAGAATTGAATTGAATTATCTATCATAGTGGTTTTCTTATTTCTCTTTTCTTTTCGATTTACTGTTTATGGGAAAATAATTTTTAAATAAACTTTTCTTAAATTTTATTTTAGTAGTTGATTGAGTATTAAGAGTAGGTGAAACTGATAGATATTTCTGTTAATTATTTTGTACCATGATGGATAGGATGTTCTAAGATGCTATAAGAATTAAACTGAATTATTTATCCTTCTAATTTGTATATTTATCTCTACGTAATTTATATTAGTATATATTAATTATTTATTATCCCTACATTTATATCTTTTTAACTGAATCTCGCTCGATGCATAAGAAAAAGAGATAAAAAATTAATTTCTAACATACCTCGCATTTATGATCGTTAATCGTATCTTATTTCTAGATAAAATATCTCACGAATTGATTTTTACTCTCCATGTGCAAAATATTTCGTAACCTGATAAAAAGATAACGAATATTTCGTATGAAGATTGAGGATAAAAATCAAAGCATGAGTCATTTCATTCATGAATGTTAAGAAACATCAGCAATACCAGATATAAAATATATTCTAAAAAAAGGAATTTAAAAACTTTTTCCCTTTGGAATTTTGAGACAACATTCGATTATATTGTTAAATCATTTGTGAATAATATCTCGTCCAAAATATCGAGTGAGCAATACTTTATCACGCTGATATCTCGACCATGAATATGAAAGGGTTAAGTGAACCAGTATTAAAGAGATACGATTGTACGATATGAAAATGCTTTTTAACGAATACAATGAATTATTATAAATGGTATGCAACGTTAATGAAAATGAAATGATCTTTAATACAATCACTTAAGATTCTCGCAATAAAAACAACGTGTGGAAAAACACGAGTATTTTTGTTCACGAGCTTGTTCAATTTTGCACGATTTCCAATACGTTCCACAACTCGAGGTACATAGAATTTGAAATTTAAACCACGTCACAACAAGTTGATTCAGTGTTTCTAATAATAATTTCCTTGCCTGTCGATATTCGAAGAATCAACGTTTCCCTGTGTGTGATGTAATATTTATTTTTATTCGCGTTATCTATAAAATGTTATAACTATATTTACCTTTACGAAATGTCAATTTATTTCAAGTAAACATTGATTTTTAATTATTCAAATATTTTACCATTTCTTGAAAAATTAAATAATTCGAAGTTATATCAATTGTTTACTAACTGCATTTTTGAAGCAATAAATAATTAAAAATTATATCAATTGTTCACTAATTCTATTTTTAAACAGGTAAATAATTAAAAATTAGATCAACTGAATTACCACTTTGTTCTCTTGAAGAATTAAATACTTCAAAATTAAACTCACCGAGAATAGTTTTAATCTTTCAAGAATGAAATTATCAAAAATCAGATTACTTTTAATAATTATATTTTACAAAAGTGAAATAATTACGATATAAATTCAACGTCTACTCGATAAAAATCTGTGGAACGAAATCAGATTCCACAGTCTACGGAACACCATCGTTCAATCCTAAATTCACCCCTCTAAATCGCATTATAGTACCCTAGATACCAATTGCGGAATCCCCTTGTAAATGACAATTTGCGCTGTAATATACTTCCAATGCCACCCTATATTTCTTCCACCTAATACACGAAAACGATTCACAGAGTGTTAACAATTTTATGACCTGTATCATATCGCGAGAGTTTGTTCCACCGATAGCTTGTACGTAACTACTTAAGCAATTTATTACATGTTCACATGCACTTACACGCTATTTCAAATAATCGCCTCCTTATGTCTTCATAGCATTCGAATTTTTATACTAATTTTTTACGGGTTATTGTTAAGATATAATAACGCGTGATAAGATATGTTATAAATCATTGCTTAAATATTGCTACTTTCGAAAGCAATTAAATAAGATCTTTAAATTACACACAATCTTTAATTTTACAATTTTTATCAAAATTTTAAATAAAATGTGTCTGGATATTTGGAAAAAATATGTTATTCATCATGGACGAATGAATGAATGAATATCGGTAATGGTATTTACTGGAATTAGCTATGATTAATTAGTCAAGTGATTATTGACGATAATAAAGGTATATTTATTTACATTATATTTATTTATTTATTATATTTATTTATATTATATTTGGATTTAATTCGATTTAGATATAATCATAGACTAATTTTTATACTTAAAAGAAAAACTCGTATAAAATTCTTTATAGGTAAATAACAATTTTCTGAAAGAATGCGCGGCGACCACCATTTATCATAAGAACCTGTATTACGTACAGAATCGATTCGTTGCTCAAGACCACTTTCTTGTCTGTGAATGCCGACACAAGTAACCCTTTCTTTCATAACCTCAATACATGCTTCGTCTGTCACTTGATACTTTTAAGTCGGGAAATCCGTATTCACGTATCTAGAGATTTTCTTCTCCTCTTCAAGTATAATACCGAGAAATAAATGTGAAGGACAAAACATATACCAAGTAACCTAACCAAGATCTATATTTAAAAAATTGACTCCCACTATATTAATCTTAATACCAGTAGTATTATCCTTATTAATATTTATTTAATATTATAGAATTTTTTTAAAAACGATTTAAAATTGCATCCTTTGGGAAGAAATATACACACGCAAATAAAGATCAAATGTTTTAACACAGGATAGACAATTTACCTTGAACGTGACACTAATGGACTAATAACAAATCAGAAGTATTGTTTGTATTAGAAACGAGCAAAAATTAAAGTCCCTTAATACCTAATTAATCGCAAATTTCTCGAAACACTAATAAAACAAAAGTAAAAAGAATTGTATACACTGCTGCCCGAGTCTTATGACAAACATAATCCTTCCCACGTATCTCTTAAATTAAGAACAAATTGCAAACAAATTCTAATTCCATTCCAATCGTTCTTTCCCATAACATCCCATCAACAAAGTCACCTCAAAAGCTCCAAGAATTTCTCAAAAGAAAGGAGAAAATGTAACTAGTGTCCTATAATTCTGGAACACCCTGTATAAGTCCACATCCTTCCACATACTTCTCGTATTAAAATCAAGGTAGAAAAACAAGTAAGTCATATCAGAATTATGAATGAATTTCCCTCTCAGTCTCTCATTCTCAAAAGACTAAATACAGCTTCTCAAAACCACATAAAAGGACCCCTAAAAGAAGATTATCGCTAAACCTACTACGACCTGTAAAATTGACAAAAAACCGAATAAATGGAAGTATTAAAAAATTAATTATACACACACTAAAAGACAAATCACGCAGTCAAGTGATAAAAGTGATAACATTGAACGTGGAATTTTATATCAGAAGTTTAATAATAGCAACCAGTTAACTGTGGAATTTAATTTTAAAACTCCCTCACGTGGAAGTAACATTGTGCAATGACGAGTATACACGTCAAACGCAGGGCAAATGCTCCTATTATAAATTTTACGAAAAAAATAAAATGCAAAACAAAGAAGAATGACATTTTTATTCGATAAAAAGTTAACAATTCATCGTTGAAAAGTTATTGTTCTTAAGAATCTAAAAATTAAAAAAATAAATTAAAAAATAATGAAATTCATAAATGAAAAAAAATTGAACAAAACAAATCGGAGACTACCAGAATACCAGATACATTGGGGAAAATAATCAACTGGGTTCGTAAAAAGCGAAATATGCAATATATCAAAGAGAATAATCAAACTAATATAAAGGAAACATACCGTTAAATGACACTTTTATTACATCCTACTGAAATTTCGTATTTTTTATAGTAAATAATAATTTTTTACTGTACACAATGAGTATACTTTGCTTTGGGTTGACGTGTGTTAGGTTCAGTATCAACTCGACAAGGAAAGAACCTCAGAAACTTGAAGAATTCCTTAAACAGAAAAAGAAAAAGAAATCTCTAAGGTGAGTGCCGCAATTCTAGGACACCCTGTATAATTCCAGATCTCTTTCTCTCGATCTCTGTCAAGCGGACGGACATCGACGTGTAACACCAGTTATCCTTGAGTTCGATCCCCTCGTTGGTCGTCTATCCGTGTGCGTGTCCGTAAACGTGCTCATGGTACGCTACGAGTGTCGATCCGAGGGATTTATGCGTGTCATTCGCGTAATACGATTCGTACGTAATCGCGAACGCCCCGGCGAATTCGCGGCTTTGCGTAACCCATGCCTGGCGAAGTCTCTCCCCAATGACCGACGACCGGCGCGCCGCGCCGTGGCCAATCGGCGTATTACGCTCGGAGAACGCGTTTCGCAGGAAGTCGCTTCTCTTCGTTCCGTTCTCCTTCGACGTCACCTCGTCGAATTCTGAGCGATGTGAAATATGCGTGCATGCGCGAATGCTTCACAGAAATTTGCCATTATTCCTTTTATCGAGAAGCGACGAGGAATGCGTCACTTTTGCATAAGGACAGGCTACCTTGTCGGTAGAGGGGGATAATTGGCTGATTAAAATGTACGTATGTAGATTCGTTGCGTAATTATGGTGATAGCCGATGAGTACTGTTGACGACTTTTGTATGGTTAGGATAGTTGAAGATTGTGACATAGTTTCGTAGTTATTGGTTTTTAAATTAATACCCAGAGATAGTTTTATATTTCTTGGAAAATCGACAAGATTCTATCAGATCAGGGGTAGAATATACTTGAATTACGACAATTTGAAGATACGAATGCGGATCGATCGTTTGTTTCTCATTGATCTAACACTTCAGAAGAGGAAGAACTTGATACTGTACTGTATCACGTGTTCGATAATCTATCGCTGTTAGATTGGAGTATCTATAAGTAAAATTCAATATACTTTCAGCTGGCAACTGAAATGTATTGCTAAAAAAAACAGAAGGTTGAAGAAAATTGCACAATTTCTGCGCAAAAATGATACAAAATAAAAACCTCGAAAATACCTCAAAATGGGATCAAATTTTTTAAATAAATAGCTTGTGTGGCTCATAAATAGAAAAATCTCGATTACCTAAATAATTCATATAAAAATCAATTGAAATACCTAATAGGTGTATAAACACCAAAATTGGGAGAACTATGAAAAATTACTTTGTAATACTTTGAAAAATTCGCTATGTAGGAAGAAGTAAATTGAAGAGAAAAATAAAATTACTCCATAGAGAAATGATACTATATTTTGAGAGCAGTCAATAGGCAGCTCTTTCTATTTACGTTCGACTTATAAATACTAAGATTCGAGACTCGAAATTTCTTGAGTCAACATTGTATCGAAGCGATTTAATGTTGCAGTCAATTCAACCTATTTAAGTGTATTTTGTTCTTATTCGATAGTTTATTTTCACCTTCGTATCACTTACTATAATTGTAACATTTCACGTTCGATAAACAATTCTATCACTGAACGGAAGTGCCTACAAATTTTCTTTGAAATCAAATTTCAGTGAAACAATTCTAGTAATACGTAAAGCGTTATAAAATGCAAAAATTTGGATATTTAAATAAATCTATCTCTGGAGCCATAATTCGAAGATAAAGCTACAGGCTTCAATCAGCTATAAATTTTGAAAAGCATATTAGAATTTCAAATCGAATAATCGCTGGCTAGAAACCTTGGGGATATTCCTAACCGTTTAGGTTAAAATGTTTTTTCAACGAGTAACGAAGTGGATTCATCTTCGAATTCCAAGACGATAGAGAACTATCTTCAATTTTGCTTATTTATGTTTGGAGTGTAATAACAGATGCATTTTATCTTCGACTTATCTAGCAGAGTTATACACTGTATAATGTGATTAAACTCAGTCCCTTTCTGTCTGTATTAATGATAAAATATATGGCTCAGTTATAGAGTGATGTTATATGTGTGAAGCCTACATCTTCGCAAATATGATACTATTTTCTAGATATTTTTTAAAATGTCCTATTCTACTATTATTCAGGGAGTAAATTCTCTATTTTCTAAGAAATAGAAAGAAAAGAAAATAAAAATAAATTGTAAATTTTCTAAATTTCCTACTTCTGCTTATAATTCTATATTAGCACACTGTAATTTTCTGAGAAATAGAAAGAAAAGAAAATAAAAATAATTTGTAAATTTTCTAAATTTCCCACTTTTACTTATAATTTTATACTAGCACCCTAACAACATAAGCAAAAATTAATTACTTACAGAAATTATAACATCTAAATCTTAAAATTTAATTTATATATGTGCCAGATTGTTTCATGACAAGTTATATACTAATTTATATATTGCTAAAAGAGAAAGTTTGATTCTATTAAATTCTGTCAAACTTTACTGCTAACTTATATTTTTATATTTCTCTTCTACTGAAATTTTTTTTTTTTCTTTAGTTAAGAGAATTATACTATACGCTTATTTCCTAAAATTTACAAATTTAAGATTTACATGGGGAAATTTATGAATTAAAAATGTCATTTTGTACAAGTTTAATGTTGTTCGAATAATGTAGATTTTCTTGTCTGGGTGTATAATAAAATCGTGAGATAGGAGACATCGAAGCAAATGTGGGGGAAGTTTCTCCTGTCACAAAGAACCTGTTTGTATCCTTGCAAAACGACATTCGTGAAACTTCAAACTTGTTCGAAAGTATCGCGAGACTTCCCTGAAAACCTTCCTTGCATCCTTTGTTAGAACGAAAGAAAATTCCGCGACTTCCAACTTTTCCCTGAATTCTATTTGTTTTCTCATAAAATATCGGAATACTAAATTTCGGGGCACGAAATACTCGATTTCCACCTGAATTTAAACAGAGACACTCTGTGTCAACTGCTGCTAAATATTCTCTTTATATGGAAAAATATTTCTTGGTAATACACGAATATTTAAACAAACCTGACTACACGCAATTTCGTGACTTTTGGAATGGATGGAAATCGGAGATTTTTCGAAAATGATGTTATCAACATGAAACAAGTGCTTTATTTATTTGAAGCTTGGTATTGCTTCCTGGAGTTATGGCCTCTTTAGACTTTGGCCTAAAAGGGAGTGTTCAAGATGGCTTCTTCCTGGAAGGATTCAAATTTCACGACGTCGTCTCATAGGTAATCAAATATGTTATGAACTTCCTGCGGCGTATGTTACCGTAGATATTTTACTAAGTAATAACTTATTCAAAGTAAGTTACATTATACACCTGATCTACATTGACCTAGCAATATGACTAAACCTCGCCTGGTTATAATTTCATGTTACGTTTATAAAATAAATTCACTCACACACACATGATATATACATCATATGCAGTTATAATCTTCGAAATAAGTTAATCGAAATTAACTAAGATAAAACAAAGTACAATTTAGTTCTTCAATTTGGTTCTTTAACTTGGTTTAATCAGAATATATTTAGATATTTTTAAACCAAGAAAACGAAGCATTTTAACAATGAAGATATGGAATAATATTTTGCAAGAAATCTAAAAATGTTATGTTTGAAGTGCTATATTTTATTATCTATACTGTCGTTTATTAACATCTGTTATTGTTTGTAAATATCTTTTCTTATCCTATACGCGATTTTTCGAATTTAAAATAAAACAAAATGGAGATCTTTCGGTACGAAGAAACTAAAATAGAAGCCTTCGTTCGCGTAGATAAATCTTGGAAGACCATATGCGTATACTATGGATATTGCAATAATTGTTTAAATATAGATAGATATTTAGTTTTATAGGTCGGGCTTCTATTAAAGAACGACAGTATATTTATTTGCAGTATAGGAAATCGTACATGATCCATCATGATCATATTAAACTCACTTTATTAACTTGCCTCGACGTGCTCCAGTTGAAGATGAACTTCATTACGATCGTCTTGCATCTGACTCAAGTTCCACGCGTGATAATTGATCGTAATAAACACAATGAAGAAAGTGCGATGGAAACAGATCAATGTACTTGCAGTACGATATGATTGTCAGATACATTCCACGAAAATTCTCCCATTAAGATCCATCGACTTTTCGATTTGATCCAATATTTATACCTACTTTCTTCCATACCATACCTACACTTAACAATATAAATATCTTCAAACAATTTAAAACCACTTTCTACTAAACATCGATATTAACCCTTAGCACTCGAGAGGTGAGCTTCAGTCACCATTACATAAAATTTGGAAGATCGAGATTAATTAATATATCAAATTTAATGCAATGTAACAGTGTGCGAGGTATCGAAATCAAATAATTCTACAATTCTATTAATATACAATTCTTTATTTACTGCTCAAAAAAGTATCGTCAGTTTTTCAGTAGAGAATCTTTGAATTTCTACTCTTCTCTAGCCAAAAGTCGTCGGGTGCAAAGGGTTAAAAATTTGGTTCAAATCGAAGAGCAACAGCAAAGTTAACTGCTTGACGGATATTCAATAGTACAAAAAAGCGGAAATACTATATACTACACATTAGCTTTCATAATTGCGGTCAGTACTCAGTCGATCAAATATCACTAACCTCACACACGTAGCTCATAAAACAACCACTATTCAAATCAAATAAACAAATAATTAATACGATCCCCACTCAACCAATTTCCCAAAAAGTCCAACAAAATCTATCATCCTTACTTCGGAAGAGTATCAACCTCGGTTGGTTCAATGTGAATAGCATTAAGGAATATCGTATTTCATAAACAAACTGAAACCAGTCGAATTTTCTCTACTTTCTCATGAAGAAAATTTCGATTGAAAGAGGAAAATTTGCCATTTAATACAATTTAGCGTGAACAGCAATAAAAGATATAATGTTCACATAGCCAAAATCAAAACTAAACCTAGTCCAATTTTCCCAACTTTTTCACAAAGAAAAGCTCTACTTTAGAAGAATAAAATTTGCAATTCAATACAACTTAATGCAAACAACACCAAAAAACATAATATTCTCATAATCGAAACCACAACCACAACCAAGATTAGTCCAATTTTTCCAACTTTCTCACAAAGAAAAGCTCCACTACAGAAGAATAAAAATATAATATTCTCATAACCAAAACCACAATCAAAATCAGTCCAATTTTTCTAACTTTCTCAAAAAGAAAAGCTCCACTAGAGGAATAAAAATATAATATTCTCATAACCAAAACCACAATCAAAATCAGTCCAATTTTCCCAACTTTCTCACAAAGAAAAGCTCCACTACAGAAGAATAAAATCGGTAATTCAATAGAATATAATGTGAACAGCACCAAAAAATATAATATTCTCATAACCAAAACCACAATCAAAATCAGTCCAATTTTCCCAACTTTTTCACAAAGAAACGTTCGACTAGAAAAATACAATCTGTAATTCAATAGAATGTAATATGAACAGCACCGAAAGATATATCTCATAGCCAAAGCCAAAACCAGAATTAATGCAATTTTCGCATTCGTATCGCAAAGCAAGGTCTGACAAAAAGAAATAAAATCAGTTCGAAGGGTCACGCCCAGGCGGTATCACATTCCACGGAGGTCACACAATGGTATCTCAGCTGTGACAAATTGCGCCCCCGGAATAATTACGCGCGCGAATCGCGACGGAAAGCGTCGTGGTCGCAGCGATCGAGAGAAAGCGACTGCACTCTCGAGATCCGAGTGCCGGCCTCTTCGATGCGACCGGAAGCCAGAGGGTTGACGTTTCAGCCAGAAAGGTCGCGGCTACTCCGAGGCAACCCTCGACTCGGGATTCCTTTGGAGTGCAGTCTGCACCTCCACCCGTCGTCGAGAAGTTTGCCATTTATTTCGAACAGTCTCCCGTTGCTTTCGTTCAACTTCCCGACACAATTTAAACTTCGACACCGCTTAAAGTCGTTGTCGAAGATGCTTGCCTTAATGGCTGTTTCAGAGGGTATTCTTTGCGTTTCGCAGCACTATACGACAGCGTCAAAGATGGCGCGTTTAGGGCTTGCCGGTGGTTGCTTTGTTCCTGTTACGTTTTCCTTTTCCTTGGAAGCTTACGTGGTTCACTCCTTTTTGTTCCTTATTTTGTTAAAATCTCGTGCTTTTCCTTCTTATTTTATATTTTCTTGGAAATTCACGTGATATATTGCTAACTTTTTTGCAGGTTTTTGTTTCCTTCCTGCATTTCATTTTTTTATGAGCTTACGTGCTTTCTACCTGCTTTCATGCTTTTTGGGAAACTCGCGTGCTTGCTACTTTTATTTTTATGAAAGTTCGTGTTCTTCACCTATTTTTCCTTCTTTGTAGGAACTTGTACGTTTCTTGTCTTAGCTTCTCTTTCTTATTTCTACATTTGGATTATTATTCGCGTAAGTGACACATACTTTACAAATATTAAATAATCCATGATATAAAAGTATAAATCCTAAAGAGAAAATCGGATTTTACTGTTTTAAAAATTAGAATTCAAGCGATTAATGATTCGTAAAAATTCGTATTGGCTCCGAAATCATTTTCGCACGCTTTATTTCGCCTGTCTCACCTGTTACTCTCAGACGAGTCTTGACATTGCCATCGCCATGACACAGAGGACAATTTTACGGGACCCTATTGTCGTTTCGTTCTCTGCCAACTCGAACAACAAAATGAAAGTAGCGTCAAAAGCAGCAGGTGAGTCCCCAGATAAATTTCTCCCATCCGCGTCTAGATACAGGAACATTCGGTTGGCGAAGCAATTTGCTGGCAACGTGGGAGTAATTTCTCGGACTAATGGTTCGCATCACTCTTCACTTTTAGCGGAATTAAATTCTAACAAGATCAGGTGAAGAAAAGATTGTCCAACTCTCTAATAAAAGAAATCGTCGGAACAAGCCGGGCACCTGCGTGTCTCATTAATCCCTGTCTACGACTGAACAACTGCAAACGGTGAATCGGTTGCAGGAGATAATTAAGCAGATAACTCGTAACGAAGAAACGCGATTCTTTCATGCGTTCGTAAATTGCCCTCGCCTTTTCCCGGCTACTTACAGCGTTAATGAATCAGAAAACTGGTTAAATGAAATTATCTTTGCTTCCTCTGATACGATAGAAAAATAAATGAAACGAAAGTAGAGACAGGGAGATGGCATCATACTATCTCTTTGAAGTTTCCTTTTCCAAATACCCCTCTGAGGGATTAAATGATTCTTTTCATTTGTATATTTCATCGGATTGCTGGAAGAAATTCATGAAATTCTCGCGATAGTTCAACCTTCTTATATCTTTCGTACTAACGAGTTAATAATTTAATTTATAATCGATTAGAATAATATTTGACATTGAATTAATTGCCAAACTGAAATTAGTTTACCATGCACTCTTTTATCAAATTAGAACTGAAGACAATCGAATCAGATGAGAATGAAACTGTCCTCAGTTTGGCACAGGTCTGCCAACGAAGGATTAAGCATACCTAATACTGAGATATGAAACTGAAATTCTCGAAAAATGTCTAATTTGTATAATTTGTTACTTTATTAATCTTAAGGATCGTGTAACGAGAACGATCTGCTACTTAAAAAGATCAAATTATTTTTATTTATAACGAGCAAGCAGCTATATAACCAAGTTCTTGGTTACTAAATACTAGATACACTATTAGATACTAGGGGTACTAGATCCTCCCCTATTTTCACCCTTCATTGTGACGCACGTTCATTAGAAACAATAATTCTAGATGTCACGGACGACTCGGTCGTCGCTTTCTCTTTCGACGATCATTAATTAACCATAAGGCTCGTTACGTGAATGACAATTAGTAACGCGATCCGCGTAACCCTGAACAAGAAATGCTGGAAACAGTGGTTGTTAACGACATTGCGCAACGTGAACCAACGAATGCAGGCCAACAATGTCCACGATAGTTCGCGAGATCGAAGTTCAGGTTTTTCTTCTAGCCACAATGGAAGGCGGATTATCGAGTAAGAATTCCTACAGTACACGTTGCATAATTGTTTATTCGCCTAGCTATGATGACCGTAGCAGCTAAGTTCATGAATAATGAATAAACGACAAATTTTTATGAAGTATGCATATTTCTGTAGAAATTTGCAGAAACGTGCAGATCTGAAATGTACAATGATCATATGTATGGAGAAAGCGATGAATCAACGACTTGCTGAGTTTCTGAATGACAATCTTGTTAATGAATCATCGTTCGCGTCCTGTTAACATCGAATTTTTATATAACACGCTTCTACGGGTTGCAAGAAATACCAAATGTGTAGTTACCTATCTAGCAAGCGATAGGGAAGTCCGATCTACCAATTTTTCATGAATATCGTTGCTGAGATCCTGAGATGGATCGTCACCTATGTCCTGACAACGTATAACACATCTCTATGGGGTTTGAGAAATTTTAAATGCATGGTTATTCACCTGGAAAGTGAAGAGAAAGTCCAATTTATTAATCTATGAAGAATTTAGTCAGCTGAATTCCTGAACGATTACTTTGATAATAAATCGTCACTTATGTCCTGATAATGAACAATTTTTGCATAATTTTGTATAGGTTTCGAGGAACTCTAAGTGCATAGTTATTCATCAGCAAACCATCAATTTATGATGAGTCTATAATTGCTCAGTTGCTAAATAATTATTTGATATATTTTGAGTATAGTATTTTAAGAAATCCTCAATAATTATTTATTTAAAAATGAAGAAGAAAATTCAATCCATTAATCTATAGCAAACCTAGCTTAGGCTAGCTGAAGTTTCTGAATGATTACTTTATTCGATCATCATCCACACATCCTGCTAATGAAAAATCATTAAATTCACGTTTCTACAAGTTATGAGGAATAAGTGTCGTCTACAGAGCTCATCGAGTCAATCAATATGATCTACTAATAAAATAATTATTCAGGAACCCATTAGCTAAGATCCCCGTAGATTGGTCACCCTCTAAAAATTGATCGTTGATAACCAAGTCCAAACTTGGCCAATCGCTATTATCCTTTTTTCTCATTGATAGTCAGGTTCAAAACTGACCAATGTCTATCATCCTCCTTTCACAGTCGACGTCGTTCGAGTTTCGCCTTCGAGACGAGTGCCTGTAAAGGCTTATGTAAAGCCTTTTGTGCAGTCGGCTGAAAGTCCTCGGAGATTCATCAGGAAATCGTGTGCAGGCAAGAATTCTCGAAGCTGTTCCCGATTGCAGCCGAAGATTGCTCATAGATATTCATGAAACTACGTAATTGTACATTAAAATTCGCCTTGCATCAACCTATCCTCCTGGTGGAACGTTATCGAGAATATCCGAGATTATGTTAATCGAGGGTCTTCGATCTTTTTTTTCCTCGTTGCAATTGTTGCAACTGTTGCCCAAGGTTGTGTCTCCGGGAAGACACTTTTCAGATTGCCTGGTGGAATCACTGGCTGTGAAGAGTTAAACGGTTAGGGGTAGTTCGAGCTGTTAACTAGGGTGTTCGTTGGGCAGGAGCTCTTTTCAGAAGGGGGACTAATAGGGCATTAAAGAGGGATTAATTGGTCTCAGTCTTTGTGAATGGATGAATTTAAAGATGTTATTATATCATTATCGTACACTTCAGACAATAATGTATACTACTTCTAGACTAATTTTGCTATTCACGTTGCGTGCATTGCCTAGTAGCCTAACTAGGCCTCTCAGCGTAACCTAGAGCCTTTAAAGCCTTGGTATGTTATTATATGTATATACTATAGAGGATTTGTAACGAAGCGACAAATTAATGAAGTAAAATGATCGTACAATGTATCAAACTGAAGCTACATACATGTAAAACAATATAGTCGAAGAACATAAATTTAGAATTAAAATAAAATAAATACAGCTTGATTAATATACCAAAAATATAGGAAAGAGAAATATAGGCAATCCGATAAAAAGTTTTTAATATCGTAAAAAATTGATTAAATCGTGATCGAGGGCCATAAACATAGAACTAAAATAAAATAAGTATAATTGGATTAATATGTGAAAAATATATGGGGAATAAACATTAATGATTTATTGAGAATTCTGTAATGCCCCGAAAACTCTATAAAAACACGATCAAAAAATATAAACGAAGAATTAAAATAAAATTAATACAGCTGAATTAAGACATCCAAAAGGTATGAAGAATAAACATGGATAATTAAATAAAATGTCATTAACACTATTGAAACGTGGTCAAGGCGCGATCAAAGAGCATAAGTAAAGAATTCAAATTAAACTAGAGATAATTAAGACTAATTCGACAAAATTGTTGAAATAACGAATATTCATAATTCCTTAAAATCTGTTCAATAAAACAATCAAAAATATCACTAGAGCGTGACCAAAGAGCATGAAATAACACACTTTATCGAGATCCATACATCATAAAACATCCGACCTTGATAATTAAAATCTTCGAATTTAATTGAAAATCCGAACTTGACAACCGAACTGTACAAACTTAATTGCGACTGACAAATCATGAAACATTCCAATTTCGAAATTCACAAAGTAGTCACTTAGAACTTAATTGCATTTAAGATCCCAGGAATAACTAAAAATAACGTCACATTGACACCTGACAGAACACGAACAAAGACAATGGAAATAAAGGAAAGAAACAAAAGACCACTCGATCAAGAGTCGACAATCGACTAACCTCGAAAACATCTTTGTTTGCGCGCCATTTTCAAAAGACAAGAATTTCCAGCCACTCTACCAACATAACGCACGTCGGCTACCTGATAATGTAACGTGCGAAATGTGTTTGCCATATCGAGCAAACATATCAGAGATGAAAAATCCACTTATTCCCGTTTTCCGCTTGGCGAAGAAGGAAAAGAAAAATGGCGGAGACAAATGGAGGCAAATCGAGCGAAAAACTCGAGGGACCTGAAATCTTGAGGATAAAGCGGAAAGTATGCGACCTTCGTCGTGACCTCTACAGGACCAGTTCCATCCAGGCCACAAACATACCTATCCGCCCACGATGAAGACGAGACCGAATTAATACTTGGCCGAATCGAAGAGGGACAAAATTGGACGTTGTCGAGACTAATATTTCATAGAAATTGTTTAGCTTGGGCGGATAATGGAGATCGGCTTTTCTGCCTCTGACAGATTTATTGTATTAGAAATTTTGGTTTACATATGCTTATTTTCCCCGATATCTTTCTCCGCGACTTTCTGATTTTAAGTCGGAAATGTAATTATTTAAATTGGAAGCTGCAAAAAGAAATTTTTTAAATAAGAAGATAGTAAATGACATTTTGTTAAATTGGGGATATAAATAGGAATCTTTTAAGTAAAGGGATGCAAAATGTGATGTTTTTCAATTAAATGATGTGCAAAGTGCAATTTTTAGATGCGAAGTGTAATTTTTATGATTAGAATCTTTTTTCTGTGACAAAATGCAACATCATATAGGAAAGAACAATTAAATTATTCCGTTTCAAAAGGGATCTGTTTTCCAACCATTTTGTGGTACTTCGGTATTACAAAAATACAAAATGGATTACAGCTTATTTAAAACTGTACTCTCCTATTTATTTAAGAATTATTTACCCTTTACACAAAGATATATATATATATTTCAGGAGAGCATGAAATCGCTCGTTTCTCTAAAAACATACTGGTTTTCACTAGTTCTCGTTAAAAGCCATAATCGCAATTTATTTTGCAACCTTGAAAGCGCGTCCTTATAAAACGATTTGATGTCACTGCAAAATAATTTTTCCTACGCTTTAATGCTTCAGTTATAAATGAGATACAAGGAAAAACTAGGACATCGCCTGATAATTTAGGAAAATGAGTAAAATCTCAAAGACGAAAGGAGCGCAACGTGTTTGCTATCATAATATTTGTACCGAATACGTAATTTACAGCAGACTTTGAAATTTTCCAAATATCGATTATATTGCACAGTGATATCATGTCAGTGGGTAGTCTGGTAATTATCTTCAGGAACGTTTATTATCGTTTCTGTATAGCGTTACGTATTTATAGTCTTAATAAAATCTAGAATGTAAACAAATGTATCTCACGTTTATCGCGAAATAAAAGTCCTGATTTTTTCTTTTCCCTTTTTTACTAAAAATCACCAGGTATATTCTCAGATTATTTCAGGGTTATAGCAATACGAGTAGCTATTTTGATAAAAGAGAGTGTCGTATCGCGAGCAAGAGGAGAGTAGAATATTTTCTACAGAGAACCCTCAAACAACTATGCAAAAAGTAACAAACTACAAAAAATTGGAAATTATATTTATACTATATAATTCCATATTTATTTTACTTAAATTATTTATATTTATTTCTATCTATTCCATCAGTACCAATATTAATTTATAAGGATTTAAACCTGCGCATAAAAGAAATTAAACTACATTTATTTCCACCTATTTAAAGCTACATGGAAGCATGTATTTACTGAAATATACCTATATGTACAAAAGTCGATAAAACACTGCTTTCCTAGCTAACGTATGTTAGTCGAAAATAAAATTAGCTAAATAACATATATTCTCTATAATCCCTGGATGCAGATAAAACACCTTGTAATCCTCGTTGTAACCTACGCTTTGAAACCGTTGGAGCAATCACAAACAAAATTACCCATCCCATTGCAACGCGCCCGTAACAACATAAACCACCCCTTCTGCACAGGAAACTCGTGCAACCTCGTATACATCGGTTCCAAAAATTCTCGCCAAGGTAATACTTGCAACCTTCGGCAGTTAAGCATAGTAAAAGGCCGAAAGCGCGAGGCGGAGGGTGGAGACTTCAAAGGCCAAACGACTCTATACGAACTGCACGCGTAACAAGCAAAATATCGCGTACGTTCGATTTAACGATATTGCATCGAGAGGCGTGCGTCACACGTGGGCATCTGCGAGAGTTATCGTTGACGTAAAACAAGATCGCAACATACCGAGAGGCGAAGACCATTTCCAGCATGGCTGGTAGCTCTCTCGAGCGGCTGGTGGGCGGACGGGTGGTTTCCCATTTCTCTCTGCCGTCGATGTTTTCACGACGCGCAGTAGCGACCGCGTCAAGTATCCAAACACAACGGCCCGTGCGTCGTCGTTCGTTGTTTCCCTCCGTGCACGCACAATAACGATATCATCGAACGTCCGGACACTCGGCTCGACGTCTTCGTCCAAACACGTCTCCTTGATCGCTCTCTGTTTTCAAGCCGTTACTGCTCGCCGAGAAACCGTTTCTTCACACCATAATACTTCTTATTATTAATAATCTCTCTATCCCGACGAATTCCAGTCAAACTTGCAATACCGTCACGATTATCGGTAAACTCACGTACACACGCGTGCACGTACCTCCCTGTCGTTATTCGATCGAGTTACCACGAATTCGCTGGATTGGATAAGATACCGCAGTGTCTAAGCGAAGGTGCAGCAGCACTGAGAAGGCGGATAACTGTGGGGGTTTCCCGATCGACCAAGGTACCGTCACCGAACAACCGAGTTCCATCGCGAGTCTCCACACGCCTATGCACCCTCTATGTGCGCTTCTATTTATCACTGACACCAGGTGCTCGACTGTGTCCACTAGAACACGCGACACCGTATTCTTTTTTCCTCTTTTCACTTTCCTTGTGGCACTCTGTCCTTTGCGTTTCTCTATGTCACCGTTGGTCATACGATTTTCTCACTATGCACCTCTCCTCTGATCACGAATCAAACTTTGATCGAACTTGGATCGAACAGCAACGAAGGTATCGTAACGAACTAACTTGTCCCTCGACAAGCACTCGGTGAACGGTTTAAACACGCGTGGCGGCGCTACGTTACCAGAAGCCGGCCGGTAAAAATGTACACGTATCAGGAGAGATCGACGAACGGCCGAAGACCAGTGTCGCTTCTTCTTTCTTCCCTTCTTACCGCGAGCTCACAGTTCAAACTGGTCGTACGACTTGGTGGCTGACGTCACGAACTCTACCTAGAGTGGGATCCCACTACTCTCTCTCGGTTTCGCGTTCGTCGTCTCTCTGTTGTCTGGCTTACCTTACGACCGGTGGGGAGCGACCGTATCCTGTTGCTCGTTCGCTATTCGCGCGATACTCTCCGCTTTTGCTTTCCGACCATCATCGCTCGTGTGTTCTCCCCGTGGCTCGTTATTTTTAATCGATGACGAATTCTTCCACGATTATTCACTCTCGGCTGCGAGTTCGCGCTTTAATCCCGCGTTGTCCCTTTGCACCGTTTAAGACTTCGTCGAGAGTTCGCGTGGAGAAGTTGTTGAATCGCCTCAGGAGCATCTCGCTGAATCAACACTCTCTTCCTTTGGCTCCAACAACTACTCTCGACTCCATTTCTTCAGTCTATATGCTCCTTTTAATTACCACCGGCCGGTTTCTCGCGAGAGATATTCGTAAGTAGGTATGGAAGCGATTCGCTAGGGGGCAGGGTGAAATTTCGTCTGAAGTTGTCGATGTTGCTTGCTCAATGGCCGAGAACCGTCAACCAGTGGTGGATTAACTGTTCCGCGTGCCTACGAACGATATCGAAAGCCTTTCAACCACGTCGACAGGAAGCCGTTATTCCAATGCAATTCCGTTTCCTCGCTATGGAATATGTACGAGCGTTTGTTCCGATTGACTACGCCTATCGTTTGATGCGACGATTAATGGAAAAATGTCGACTCGAGTGGACACGTCTTTTTGTTCCTCGGTCACGAAGTTGACTCGTCGCTGGAACGTCGTGATCGGAACAGAAAAGGGAAGAATCGTTTATGAATTATTTAACTCGATTATCCTCGACCTCGTTGCGCGCATCGATTAAGGCGTCGACAAATATTCCGTCATTGTCTAACGTAATTTTTTCCTTTTCTTCGGAGTCGGCGTAGTATCATTGATGTACATATATCGACGAATGATTTCATTAATACGAGATCGAGAGAAGGAAGACTTGTCCGTTGGTGGATGTTTAACGCGATTATCATCGGGCACGTTTAGCGTGTGCTGGCTAATGAAGCGGCGGAGCAGAGCCACGGTTCGAGTTCCCACGTTTTTCCGTTAGAACTGCCGCCGTCACGCTCCGGCTACTTCCGGCGACCCCACCGGAACTGCAGTGTACGTTTGATCTGTCGCATCGACGAATCGACCATCATCCATAGAAACGAGCCATGTTACGTATTATTTTCCATGCGACGATACCGATCAGATGTATCCGTCGAATTACCGATAACGATTGTCGATAATTCAATTCCCCAACTTGCCACCGCAACTCTGTATCTTCGAACGTGAAAATTTCCGATCTCTTGGATAAACGAACACACCGGGAATACACTAGATGAACTGGGGAATGTTTAAATAAAACGGTTGTTTCCCCTCGAAGCACTTCCGCGCCACCTGGTGAAGGTATTGTGCCTGCGTGTAGCCATTCGACAGTTAGAACACTGTTTATCGGCACAGGGAAAAAGATACGTGGAGAAAAATACGATGGAGTTATCGGTCGCGTTTGCCGTCACTTTCGTCACGATCACGGGTAACAGCATCAGGTGAATGCGTTTCACTTTCACTGAACAACGCGAAGCAACGGAAAAGCTCGACAAGACATACACGTACGACCTTCCGGTACTTCGGCACAAGAGACGTGCGAGAACCCCCCCCTGAAACACTCGGGACGCGAATGCCGTAGTTCAAACGGGCCCATGTCTCTCTACCCGGGTCCTACGGTGCGCCAGGGCTGTGTCTATCTAAATTGGCGCCCTATGTACTTCATCAAAGTTAGTTGCTACAAGTTTATGGCGGTTACTTCGATGTGACGAGTTAGGTTCGAGTAAAGTATAAGAGAAATAATAGATACGATGTTTATGGGTTGAAATGGATAAATAAATAATTATATTATTATTATTTGTAATATCGCGCGGAGGGAAATTGTTATAAATTGTTAGAATTTATTTTTCTTGCATATTTGTTAAATATTAATCAAGTTAAGCGTTGCCAATGTTTTATATGGTATTTATAAAAATCTAGATATTATGTAATTATGTTTAAATAAACGATCACTTCCATTTTGTTATTATTCTTGACGAGTAACATTATTAAGATTTAAATCTATATAAATCTAGAGTATTTGATATAACTAATATTCCGTTCCTCCGTAAATGACTTTATTTTTATAATTTGTTTCAGTTTGGATCGACATACGAACAAACATTTATAAAAATATTTTATTTCTTATTAATTACATATTTTTAATCTCGGCTATTAAATTTATAGACTTATTTATAGAATTTATTACTGGATATATTTAAAAGTTATATGTTTATTAAAAAAATTCAATATACCCTATACTTATAATTATCTAATAGTATATTCCAAGAATAATTTCACTCCTCGATCTAAAGACTTTCCCGAATTGTTTAATAACCATGTCATTATCAGAATCTAAAGTTTCATTAGGTCCAGATCGTATCTGATCCTTTTCGCAAAATCGATAATCACCATATTTGTTCCTTTCTCAAAAACATTTACCAAATACCGAACAAATTTTCCTCAATTCGCGGAAAAACGTTTCTTTCTTTCCCCGGTGGCCCGAAACTCAATCATCGTCCCTGTTTTCCGTCCATTTAGGTACGAGCACGAGTCACCCCCCACTCCAACGTAAAACCGTGAATGTTCCACTCCGGACCCAGGTACCTTTTCCTACTCTGAAACGTGCCAGGGCCATGCCAAGTGTCCTCGGTGCCTCAGCGCATCTCTCTGTCCGCCAAACTCGAGTTCGCACCGCGAGAAACCGGTTTATCGTACGATTATGCGACTCGAACGGGAGATGCTGACCAGCATCGACGAAGCCTCGACAAATTAACGCGATCAAATGGTTCCACGACTCGTAGCGTTTTTGCGATATTCCTCCATCTCGGAGTCGACGTTTCGAGAAGATCCAAAGGATGGCTAGAGAACTAGGGTCAGACAGAGCCGAGATCCGGGACTGGTGCTCGAAGTTTACGGTGGTGAGGAGTGCAGCTGCTACGGCAAATGGTCGTACATCTGCTGAGACACGACTCGGAGAGGTTCACCGCGAAATCCAACCGGGTTTCCTGCGTTTTCAGATCTTTCGACGGAGATCCTCCGTTGCCTTCTTCTGGGGGGTAGCAGATTAGGAAGTTGCTGTTACTGAAGTTACCATGTGTGACTGTCTTATGACAAAATGATAGCACACCATATGATCACCAGAGTCCCTCCAGTAACTTGGAAATACCATATCAAATTTGATTTCACTGGAGAACCTTAATAGTTTATGATACCTTCGGATATTTTCCTAAATGTAATAAAGATTCCTTTTTCTCATTTATCCTCTAAACCTGGGATGCTGGGTAATTTTCGTAGTAGGACTTAGTACAGGAAAATGTGTAAAAATATTTTATTCTCCGACCTCGTTGATTCCTTCTTTTCCTTTTTCATAGCTCACATATGCAAATCGAATTTGTATGGAAAATGTAAATTGCGGCTAATCTTCTGTAATACTAAGGGAAGAATATTTTACATAGAACTGTATGTAACATTTGCATATATTACATTGGTCTTGAAAAACCATGGAAATTATGGGGTGTGCTGCGTCATTTTGTCGCATACTGTAATAGTAGCAGTGTTTGGTAGTTCGTGGCAGGTATAGTTTTCGATATTTCAGCCATTCACAGGCCAAAGTGGTTAAATCGACCTGAATTTTTCAAAATTTTGGTGTCAAAGCTGGTGTTTAATTTTCTATATTTAAAATAAATGTCTACTTTCTATTTTCCACGACTGACCAATTTGGCGACCGAACGACTCATTTATGATTTCATTGGACCCAATAGGCTATGATCATCATGAAAAGTGGTCGTTTATATGTTTATTAAACAACCCTGAGCTTTTAGACATGGAAGACGCTTTGAAAGTGTCTCTTACTGAAGTTTCATTAATAAACCTTTTCGTTCTCTTTTTTATTTACTTCCTCTTTTGAGTTAGATCCAAGTGCTTGGAAACATGACAGTCTTGTCAGCATAAATTACAATCTCGTTATTCTCTCTTAAAAATTTGTGCTTACGGCTAGACTAATTATCGTTGCTTTTAAACATCCGAAAAGTCGTGTGAGACCATTTGTCCAGTTTTTTGATTTTCTTTGTAGCTTGCATCGAACGGGAGATGCTTGTACAACGTGTACCTAATTTATGAGCAACGAGTATGCTTTGACCTGTATCAGACTTAATTAAAGTCATTGTTTGATAAATTCTTTTCATCAAGCACGTGATTAGTTCATTTTCTTGACAGAAACTTTTTATCTAAGTCACAAGCTGTATTACATATTCATTTATTTTATTCTCTCTAGCTGATACATCGATGTTAAAAGCAGCTCGTGTTATCTCAGGTCAAAATTTAAATTCGTGAGATACTTATCTGGTATTCGATTAACCTGTACTTTAAATTCATGTATAGTAAATTGTTGTATTTATTTTATTTCGAAATTGGATATCAATGATATTCACTTGCATTTAGTAAGTAATTGTAAGTAGTCAAAGGTATTAAGGGAGTTTAAAATATCTGGTATTATCAGCTGCAGGGCAATTATCCATTATGAAACTATTTATAACGACGATACTTCCATTATCTTCTATGTCATTAACTGTTGTTTCTAGATTATATTTCTACTAGAATTTCATAAAACCAATTATTTGTTTAATGTTTATCAATATCGCAATATACGTGTATATTCGATATACTTGAATAAGTACTATATGAATTTGGTTTATATTCATCATTCACTCTGCGGTAACTTCTGTATGTATAATTTAATAATTCATTTATTATTAAAATTATTTATAAATTTGTATATACGTATATCCCACATATTTGAATAAATGCTATACGAATTTAATACATATTTATCATTCAACATTTGTTAACTTCCTTGTACTTTATTCCTCACTCTCTAAATCATTTCCACTCCTCGTATCTCTCTTTGTCTTTAAATAATATTCCCCATAAATTAACATACTTTCGCGTATAGAATGCGTCTTCATAAAAGACAGAGTTGCGTTCCCACGACGTAACGATGGATCCTGTATCTCTGAAAGACCGACATGATCAGGGTTCCCAATAATAATAATAATTTCTCGGATTTCTTTCTCCTATCTGAAAAATTTATCCGCGCATCGTTGACGGTACAATGAGAAACGGTAAACAAGCGTATAGATTTGCACAAATTTCTTTTCAATCGATTCGCGAGCCAAGAGAAAGAAAGCGTTCCCTTCTCACTTGACATTTCTGGTTGACACGGAACGGGATCAAGTTCTATGAGAAAAACGCGCGACGCAACATGCAAATAAGGCATTGAGGTGACTGGCTTCAGAAATTCAAATTTCGCTCGGTCGCCGTCACGATTCCAAGATTATTGTTCGACATCGTCGATGATTTAAACTCGAATGTAACGTAGTACGATTGGGGTTAGAGCACGTACAAATTTCGCTGTGCACGGTAACCATTAGGAAAGTTAAATGATAATAAATATGGATTTACTCTGTAATTATAAGAAAAATAATATTAATTATAAAACAGTAATTATAATAAAATAATAATAGTAATATGATAATTAATATTATTATTATTATTGTTGTTGTTGTTGTTATCTAATAATAAAACGTAGATTCTAATTAATTTTAATTCTAATTAAATCCTGCCACACTTATGGAAATTTCGAAACCTATTATCACCAAGATTTTCAATCTTCAGAATCTTAGTCTTGCTCAAACGATTATGCTATAGGCTCTCCAGATATTGTAATATGTAATAATTATATTTATTCGATAATAATTTGTGAAGTTGTGACATTTGTGAAATTTGGAAATCGGATATATAAATGTGAAAGAACGAGTAGTGATTGATTGCTATGAAAGTGTGATATTCGGACTAACGAGATTTTAAAACTTGTTTTTTCTTTTTTTTTGCGTACACTGTTCCTGACGGTATTGTCAACGCACGTTCCACAGCAACTTCCCTTCACAATAACCTAATTTGAATCTGGTTGAAAATTTATGGAATGAATTATACCGAACAGCGTGAACAATACAGCGTGTATTCAAAACATGAACTGGAAAGCTGATTGATTGAAGAATGAGACTGTATTGGCATCCGATAAGTTTACAAAAAGCCGTCTGGAAATATAAATCCTTCCAAATCCACTGGAAACTTTATTTTCAACATTTCACCCGTGGCAAAATAAATGTTATCTTGGGAAAATGTGATACCGACAGATCAGTACATAGTTAATAAATTTCGTCTTTTAGAACTGTAATTATAATTATTTTACGATTATAATTATTCTGTGTTATCTAATTGACAAAAATTATTAATTATGAACAACCTTCGACTGAAGGAAATAAATTCAATGGGTTTGGAATATGTTTATGGTACCAATAATAAAGAACTGGATTATTTGATTACTGAATAAAATAGAAAATACAAATTTTCTTTACATGTTTATTGTGAAATAAATTCATATTATAAAATATTTATTATTATTTTTTTTATTATATCTCCTTTGTTAGTTACATTTTGTTATTATTGTCACTAAAAACTAGTTGTATTTATTTACCTTTTCAATCTCTCGTTCATTCATCCAATAAATTCCCTTACAACTGCTATTTAAAATCTTATTATGCACGTATTGTCATAATTACTATCATATAAATTTATTTAATACAAGATATTGTTACTCGTGTATCGCCATAGTAATTGTCAAATAAACTTGTTTATTCCACAAAATACACACGCTGTCCTTATCTAACAGTGACTCACATCGCAATATCTACGAAACGTATGTTAACAATTTTTAACCTAAAACCTGTTCCAATTCGCATGAAGCCTGGCAGAGAAATAATCAATAATGTAATAAGTGTAGCTGTAAAAATGCCCATTTCTAAGATCCTATCACACCTTTGGTCCCGTTACGCTTCAGCTATATGTTTTGAGATTATTTCCAAGTACAATACTCATGAGACAGGCAACCAGGACTTCTAAAATTTACAATTGCACATTCGCGTGCATAAAGAACCGCGATAAAGACAGAGAAGAGATTTTCCATGGATTATTCCATATAACCACGACAGTGCTTTAGTACTTTAGAAGCATTATTCTAACGAACCAGGTGTTATTTTCGTAGTTTCAACTACACTGAAATGTCAAGCTTGAAACGAGAGTTTGTCGTATTGCAATTACCAAACTAGACCGAAAGTAGAATAAATTATGAAATTCTCAGACAGTTTTTATCAGTCCTCAACTGCTATTATAGACAGGGACGCATTATACTTTTGAGAATTCAGTGTTATCCGCTCTCTTTTCACCGGAACTGCAATTTGCATTTTAACTTTCAGCGAAAGGAAGTCTCTGCACGACAATTTCAGAAAATTAAGAGTATCCGCAATTTTATTTCACGAATTTATAATTTATGCAAATCTATCAAAAGCACTGTTCCTGCGTAACGATTCATATAACACCGATTCTTTAAGTACGTAATAGCATTACAGTACTTATTACTCTGATATAATAAATATCGTAATAAATATCTGAAGACTAGGTATCGATAATTAAGAATTAATTAAAAACATACTTCTTCCTATTTTTCCATCATGTTTCCACAATAATAAAAATTCCATTATAGTCTCCTGCAATCACCACGTACAAATTTGCGTGACAGTCAACACGTTAACCCTACATTAACACTAGATTTACGTGAATTTGACGGAAGGGTTGATCCAATTATACGATGGTAACAGATTTAGTTAACTTATATCAAGACTGTTAATATAATATATAATTGCTTTTAAATTAAACTAATCGTTAAAAAGGAAAACACATGGTTTCCTTTACCTGTCAATTTGACAGTTGTCCTCAGAAATAGGTACACAGATAGCGTCCGTAAACTTAGTGTTAATTAACAAAGAAAGAAAAGAATTGACAAATATCTATAAAATATCAACCTGCAGATTTTAGGCCCCCAAATGATTTTTCCATTAATTGCTATAAATTACCATTAAACCTTTAATCAAACAAATCAATTTAGAGCCAAACACTCTCATTGGTCATTGAACAAAGCCATCAAAAAATACAGTCAACGGTATGTTTACCACCATCACTACCAAAATGGTCAAAATGACTTGTCTCGGATACTTTATTTACACAATTTCTGAGAACATTTAAACTGCTTCTGACAAAATTTAGCTGCCTTTCATTCAGATCGAAACGCAATAATTTATAGTAATGTTCCTACCTCGTACCACTACAATTATCCTCATTCGAGTAAAATATATGTAACTACTCGTTATGGGTCCGCAGTTCTAATGTTAAAATAGCACAACGACACGTGACCTATCGCAATAAAACAATTCTGTACGTTAACTTGTGTAAACACTGTGATCGACCTCGCAGCAAAACTAGCAGTTGTGAGTGAGGTTGAATAAGTGAAACTCATTTGTCCTATAATTGTGCAATATATGAGAATATTTGAAAAAGTATTTAGAAGAATGTGCCACAATGAAACAGCTGTCTGGGGAGTATCAAAGAGTGAACACGTAAATGTAATCGTTATTAAGAGTGAGTGAGAAGAAACTTCTGACAAGAGTGCACGGATTTCTCATTTTAAATAGTTTATTATTTAAATATTTTAATTTAAATATACTTTGTGAGTCAGTCGTTAAAAATATTATATATATAGATATTATTGGCCATTCTACCCACAGCAGTTGCCATTCTCCCATATAAGAAAAGCTACGAGTGCAAGGGGTTAAATAATTTATCAATAAATATCGACGTCTTGTTAAACAGCTATTTACGCGTTAATTACAAAGAAAGACGGAAATAGGGTGACCCTGGGGCCTGAATGGCCGCGTTTCTTCAAGCAGCTGCGCAGCCATGATTTACTTTTCGTAGCAAAGGCAACTACGATCGAGTTGGAAGAAAGAAAGTAGGCAGCTGCTCTCGGTTTCGTGCTTCTTTGCTACTCCTCGATGCGATATCTAAACACAGGAAACTCGCTGTCGTGCCCCACGACCGTGTCGCGTTATAACAATCAACAGTGCAAAATTAATGCTCGCCGCAAGATCAACTCGGAGAACGCCAAGTCGTTCACATACGAATGGATGCTCGTGGATTTTCGTCATTCGAACGGTTAACGACAAAGAGAGGAAGTGACAGTACACTTTATTTCTTCGTTACGGTTGCAAATTATGCGGGACATTTGCATATATCAAGATTTTTCTTCCTGGTGAATCTGTTCGAGCGAAATCTCATACCGGAGTGACTGCTAAAAAGAATTTAGTTTTAATAGCTTTCATTGTGCCCTGTGAATTGAATGTAATTCTTCAGTCAATTTTCTAACGCGTTTTAATGATCAGTGGGACTTGAATGATTTCAAATTGTTTCCAATCCCAAGTTGCTAATTTTTTATTAATTATGCCGTTGTTGTCAAGATTCGTGGGAAATATGGTCGAGCCACGTAATTGTGGGAAGAATTTTATTATCGATTGTCTCTAATGATTTTTATATCACAGAATAGGAGGTCTTATAGAGAACATTACAGGATCTTGCAGGAATCGATGAAGGGTTTTCAAACACGAAGACAAAGGAAGAAGATATTAATTATCTTTTAGATACGAACGATGGAGAAATATATTGCATAGTAAGTACTTATTTCAATAAAGAATAATCTACAGTAATGTAATCTACATACAGTGGCAGACAAAAAGAAAGTTCAAATGTTAGGTAGGTTAGGTTGCGAAGGAATACCATAATTTTGGAAGGAACACCATATTTTATAACAGCAAGGAATTTTACATAAGTTTAATTACTTTTATTCATATCTTATTGATATTTATTGTACTATGATTAGTGTAAAAGTTACAGATACTCGTATGTATAATTGCTAATTTTCAACTTTCTTTCGTCTGCCACTGTATAAGCACCATAAAGATTCACCTATCAAAACCAAATCACTTATCACAAGTTTCATCTTACCAGCCTTTACCTTTACGATCCTACCGAAACTCTGGAACTTGTCAGGTAAATACCCGATCCCTTCACGTTTCGCTCGTCAAACACGACGTAAAGGATGGTCGTACCTTAATTACAAAGTAGAACTAAAAATGAAATGCATAAGGTAATCGCAAAATAATTTCCATTAATAGATGGTATTACTACGAATCTGGAAATTTCATTTTTATTTTGCTTGAAATGAAATTTTCGCGTGAAGTTTGCGAAAAAATTAGAATTTTTTAACTTGCAATTATAAGTACCAGTGTGCTCTTGTCAATGAATCAAAAATTTTATATTTTTAATTAAAGTCAGATTATACGACGCTTTTATTCACCCACGCAATTATTCTGAACTTTAATCTACTTTCCATTGCATGATATCTTAAACAAAACTTTGCATGAACCTACCAAAAAGTTGACATTTCAGCAATATAATTTCCTACATTCTCACAACTCTTGATGCAGGGAAAAAGAACATTTTCGCCACATTCGCGTGCTCAAACCACTTCCTTTATCTCATCTTTCAATCATCGACTCGAATCTTACCTTGAACCGTTTATTTATACAGGGTTTCCTGAAAAACTGCCTATGGACAAAAATAACGTTAGTGCAGAATCAGACAATGTTGTTTTGAACGAAGTTCTGTATGAAACCTTCAAAAAGTATTTAGTATTTAGTATTTCAAAAATATTATTCTCTTGTAAGGAAACACATTCCTATTTCTAATATAAAATCTTACCCATATCAGGAAAAGATCAAAAGCCTCCAAAAAATCTAATATTTCAGAAATATTCCTATATTTCAACCACTGATTATAAAAGGAAAGAGAGAAAAGGAAACATTTTATTTTCAAATCATCGAAACGAATCGAATCGAACCTTGGCTCTCTACGTCTATTCGCACGTGGTTTCCTGAAAATTTCCCCATAGCTGAAAATAACGCTGGTACATTATCAGGCATGGCAAAATATATTCCTATCTTGCACCAATTTATAAAAAAGAAATATTTCATCTTGCAATCATCGAATCGAATCGAACCCTTGGCTCTCCACGTCTATTCGCGCGGGCTTTCCTGAAAATTTCCCCATGGCCGAAAATAACATTGGTGCAGCCTTGATCGGTGCGAACCGCGGTGAGCTAGCACCGACTATTTTCGTCGACCTTTTCACGTGCGTACACGCGTTCCACGCTTACGACAGGCCACGCTGCACCGCGACGTAAGCACAGGTGCGCGGAGAAAGGAACGGCAGCTCGAAAGGTGAAGGGAACGAGAAGACGCTTGGCCAGAGAAGAAAGGTGGAGAGCTGACTTGCGGCTGGCCTCGAGGAAGGGTGACTTCCAACCTACACCTTCCACGTTTGCTTTTTCTAGTCGTGCTACGCTCGAGTACGTTAGAGATAGAGAGGGGACCAGAAGAAGGCACGTGTGTAGCTTAGATGAGCAAGGAAGAGGAGCCCATGAAGTACAATCCGCACCTGATGCCGACAAAAAGGAATATCCTCGCGGTGAGAGTATGGAGAGATACAAGTGTTAATGGGGAACGGTTGAATGACGAGATTGGTTGCTTATTCGCGAGTGATTTGATGGATGAGCGTATTCGTGATTGAAGTAACGAATGAATTAATGGTTTGGAGAAGAAGAGGTTAAACCGAGCGAGACTCAATGGGTTCGGTTGAGATTATCTTGTTTTATTGGGAACTGAAGTTGAACGTATTGTGTACGACTCTCTACGTGTATTTCATATTTATCACGTGCATATTTTATGTACGCGATATACTATTGGATCATCCCATAAGTTCGCGGTGTTATATTTCACGTCCCGCATTTTATAAACATATGGACAAACGGGTATTTAGAATAACTAAGGTCTCGTAGTTCTGTTCAATGGAAAGAAAATTTTGAAGAACAAGAAGACAAAGAATTAGAAGGATTTCATATTTTCAGGAGTGAAACTCACATTGGAAATTTCTAAATAATTAACTAAATTTGTAATTTACTTTCAATTCAAGTGTAAATTACTAGGACTGGAGAGAAAACAAAGATGAGAGAGAAAGAGAGAGAGAGAAAGTGAGTGTGTGTGTGAGAGAGAGAGAAAGAGAGTCGAAAATTGTAATACAAAGAGTACTATTTAATTTCTTAATCCCTCGCTATAATAACGAGTCTAACTAGTCATGAGTTTTTCATACCTAAGATGATAAAATTATACTATACGCGTTTTAACGTAAGTAAAATCCACATAAATTCTACAAACTTGTGTAATTTTCCCAAATTGAAATTACTGTACTAAGAGAAATTAAATACTTTTTCAATGCGTAAGTTTTTAGAATTAAATCGTGGAACATCTGGGTAATATATTGTTTTCCTTTGCTATACTTTCGTGTAAACATACTAAGTTCATTAATTATTCCTATTACAATTGCAAGCACCACGTTTATTTTTCACACAACACATTCGAATGAAAAGGGGCGAGTTGCTTTTCAATTATTTATTGCAGAACGATGAACAAATTTTGTGTATGTATATAGAATAAGAGGAAATAATTGGTGGCTGAAATTAAATGATAATATACGAAGTGATGCTTGAAAACAGAATAATTAGAAATAATATTTGCACCGAGGAATAATGAATGAAAATAAAAATAAACTGTTGGATATTAAAAGTCGATGTCAATCTCAGTTGTAGTTTTACAAGACAGATTTAATAAAATGGGCACTTAGTAAAAGCGAAGAAAAAGTTAATGAGATATCACTGAACATCGAGGCTGAATACTGGTTTAATTTCCGAAAGAGTAATACTGTCGAGAAGAACTTGTGACAGAATGTAATTTACGCTTCTTGGGAGTGAAAAGAGACACTTTAAACAAGAAAAACAACGAGGAATGTAATGTTAAAGGAAAGCGACTGAATAGAAACGTTGACACCTTGTTCGTGAAAATTACTTTCAACTGTAAATGGAAATTTTTATACGCCCAGAAAATTTATTACCTTGGGAAAGTATAAAAATATAAATGGAAACTGGAAAAGAGAAAATTATATGATGAAAGTAATCGAATAAAATATATTTTTAAAAAGAGCAAAAAGGAAATAGTAAAATATATTGTAACATTGAAATTGGATTTTGACAATTTAAAAGAAAATTAATTTTATTGAAGTGGGACAGTCGATAAATGCCTATTATATAAATAATATAATTATATAGCAAAATAAAATATATCTATCATATTATTATATACTACAATGAGAAATAATAATTGTAATGAATGATAAACATTACATAATTAAAGATATTTGGCTCATAGGAGAAAATCTAATGAGAAGATAATATGGAAATGAGTGTTGAGAGAAACTGATTAAATGTCAAGGTTGAGTAGTAAGATTAATATGACTAAGACAGAAACTATTATAAAATACAATTTTTCTTTACGAAACCAAACATCTCTTCAACAAATGTCATTAAGAAAATGTCACTCATTCCTAGGCATCAAAATTAAGCAATAATTTACCACGAGCGGCACAATAATTAGAAAAAGAGAAATGAACAATTTGAAATTCATGAAATGCAAGAAGTTTGTAATATCCAGGATTGACCTTTAATAAAATTAAATATAACGTGTAGTAATATTTTTACGAAAAAAAGGGGTCAAATGTCTAATTGGATATGAGTTTAAAAGAAATTAATCAATAAAAGACTTTATCGATTCGAAAAATTCGAGAAAATAGTATCACCTATTAAATAATATAATAAAACAAAAATCAAAATCACTATCTTATCTGTGAAATTAATTATTAGCACTTTAAACCTTTTAAAGTACTATAGTAAATCTAAATTACTATTAGTATGCAGTATTAATTTCCAAAAACATAAAATAATAAATAAACAAATGTCTAAAAAAAAAGGCTACAACAAATAAGTTAAACCTAAGAAACTACCTAAGTAACTAATGTTTCCAAATATGGGAGCAATTTGATACACTATTGTCCAATATACAGTAACTGTATAATAAAATAGAAATTAAATCAAATCTGTCAAAGTCTCCTGAAATAAAGTAAAATAGAACTGAATTAATATCAATCTCCACAGAATTAACCTAAATAATATAAAATAGCAAATAAAATAATATTTATAAAATAGATAGTTAAATATCGGAATTAGATAATAATTTTGATACGAGCAAATATTCAACAGTTCATATATATATATGTCATAAAGGGAATAAGAATTTCGACGAAATATTCGATACAGTTCGCAACATATGATAAAACAAATATGAAATTAAACTCATTCTCTTATCTTAAAGATGAACACACAAGCTAGCAACTCGAAGCTCCTTGAAGTACAATCAACATCACACACGCAGCGATCCACAACCAAACTTGTTTTCATTTTCCAATTCAACGAGTCACGTTGAATTCGTTTTCACAGTGGAGCCCTTTGCACGCGTCATTTACTCTCCTGTTTACGGCTCTTTTCCCTCTTCAACGATGCCTTTAACACGACGACGAAGAAACCATCGAGGAGCCACAATACGGGAACGATAAACGTGCTATTTCGACCTCTACGCGTTTCGACTCCATATTGCTCCACCAACAAGATAGCGGGAAACGACACGACGCGAACTACTGCTATCTAATTACGTCTGATAGGCGGCAGCACTGTACTCGATAGAGGCGCGCTCGGCAACCGGACGAAAGTTTATCGCCCCTAGGCGCGTTGCGCGCCATTTACAAAAATTTCAAATCTATCCCAGACGTTTCAAACCTATTCGCTTCTTTCCAATAAGATATATTGATAGCGAACGATGAAAGTTGGAAACTATTTATGAAGATTTAATGGTTATTGATACATATTGAGGTATTAAGGAGTATACATTGAATATTTACATGTTCCTTTTCATTTTATATTTACATTATATTATATTTACATAATGTAAATAACTTTATTTGTCTACGATTTATGTCCATTTTTGCTTTTTAATACCAAGTTTGTGCTATTTCTTGCATATCTTTTTAGCATATACGAGCACTCACATATGTTTCGCTTTTTTCTGTTTATGCATTTAATTGGAAGGTTGTGAAATCTTTTCGTGATATTCGTTTCGCTACGAACGTAATTAATGGAGATTATGGTTTAGGTAAGACATTTATGATTGCAAGGGGAAAACTGCCATTCTATCAGTATGTGAACATATACGTGAAAGAAAACTATGTGCGTTGGAGATATACACTGTGTACATATTGTTAAATTATAACTTTTTAAATATTACATAATATCTTTTTTAATTTCACTATATTTTTATATCAAATTTAAACATTTAAAGATTTTTTATTTAAAAAAATTGTGTTTTGAAATTTAAAATGCAATTGAAAAATATTTTGTTTCACATCTTCTGATGAAAAATAACTTTCTTTATTATTCATAAATTATTTACCTCGTATTCCTTCTTCTATACGCAATGTAGAAGTGAGATTTAAATTTTAACGATATTTTTTTTGCGAATTTAATAAAATTTATTAGAATTATATCGATAGAATTCAATATTATTCACAGGTGTCGGTTGCGATATTAAAAATGGAGTTACACCGAAACTATGCTAGCATTAAAAAATAAGGCTCTGCATGGGATTCGTCTCTATTCTTTCGCACGTGCATTTCCCGATACGCCATATGGCCGCAGATAAAAACCACATGCCAGAGTATTCCCATGAACATCGAGCCGACAGGTACAAAAGCTAACATGTGCCACAACTCACGAAGCTTAGGTTCAATAATTCAAAATTAATATCCAATTTTTAATGAAATATTAATTTGTTATTTATATTATAAATTTTTATATTCGAAATTATATATATTTTATTATAGCTGTCACGATCATTTTATAACGATTTAATCTTATAAATTATTTCACTTTAATTTAGGGATAATAAATTTTATTTAACATTATAATCCTTATTAATATTCGGTCCAATGTGATTTTATAAATAAAATGCGTTTTACAGCTATACATATTTTAATCAATTTTCTACATAAAGTATCTTTTAGTTTTCAATCGTTGGAATGTAATTAAAAAGAATTTCCCTCGATGGTTTATTTCCAGCATATAAAAATGGCATACGTGTACCTTGTGCCAATATTAGTTTAAATATTCAATACGAATTCGTATCTTTTTTTACTCGTTACACGGAGTACAGATGCAATCCACGTTTTACACTCACATTTTATATCTCTCGCAATTTTTTAATTATTCAAAGGATGAGGGACGTGTCGACAATTTTTTCAACTGCGAACTTTTCCAATTTCCGATTCCACAATGTTATCCTTCTCTTTTTGGAAAAACGACTTCTTTCATACGAAATATTATACGTATTACGTCGAAACATTTCCATATGAATGACAGAGAAAAAAATGATAAATTTCCATCTTTTGCATCCAAATCTTTTATCATCCATATCATTGAAACGTTGTTTCTATTTTACTTTTCCCGTGTTCCCGTCGCAGTGATAATTATTATTTCGTTAATAATTATTAAATCGTTGAAAATAAAAGGTTATATAATAATTGAGATCGATGTCGATACTGGAGTTTCGTCGCGTTCCGATTTCTATTGTATTATCCCTGAGCGAGCAGACTCATTACCATTGTGCAAAATCAATCATTATTCGCTCATTATCATAGCTGGATCAATCGTATCGAGAATTGTTAATCGTTACGATTTTAATGGTAGAAATCCAAGTAATGGATTTTATATGCTCCTTTTAATTCTTCGATATCAATTAAAAATTTCCAATTATAGCATTGAAACGCGTAAAAATCAGCTTGTCCTAATAGTTGATCGACGATACTTCACTGAATAATCGATTTTCAGAATTTATCGACATATCGGTATTTAATGCATTAATAAAATAATTTATTTTAGTAAATTACGATTAAATTTCATTTATATCTTAAGAGAAATTTTTTTTAAATAAGACGAGTGTGTAAATAAATATGTAACAAATAAATAATATTTAATATCTAGCATTGAGTTAGTTATTCGAAGAAAAGTACCAAGAATGCTTTAAGAACAAAGTGACAATATTAAAAATGCTTCAATGACAAAACATGTAAATCTTTCACTCACGGGATATCTTGATGAAATTAATATTACTATGCGAAAATGTTTTAATTCATTACACGACAAAATTTCCAAACTGACAGCTATAAAATATAACATTCGAATAATACCAGAAATTGTGTTATTGACAAACCTTTATAAATTCTAACGATAAATTAGAATCGACAATGGTAAATAAAAAAAAGTAAAGTTCCGAAGACAAAATCAGGAAGATAAAAGAACAAAATTCTTACTAAATATTGCCTGTCTAAAATCGATAACAAAAATATCATGATAAAAAGATGAAAAGTATAGCAGGTAAGGAACAAACGTTATCGCGAAGATGCGAAATTCTGCACCAGTCGATAGATATTTGCATACGAATGTTACCTCAACTTCGGAAGAGAAAAAGTGTTAAAGGAAAGAATTCATCGTACCAGCATGAGAATGCATACTCTTCGCAAGGTTCCTCTTTCAACATACCTTGCGTCGCGCTGCCTTACACAATAAGTACTCGATAAACTATAAGAAACGATGTAGTAAGGAGGAATTTCTATTGTTAAGTTAGAATTGAGAACGTGCATAGTAATCATGCATACTGATATCCTGATATTTATGTTTTCTGTTTTCGAAAATATTTTCCTAAACATTAAACTTCGTATTTTCTAAAAATTCTACTGATAATTGAACGAATGCAAAATGTAATTGTAATGGTATTAGTTATAATATTATTGTAAGATATTACAGTATTACAGTATTATTGTAATAGTATAATTTACGAAATTATTTTAAAATTATGCTTTTCATTTATTCCGTTAATTTTATTTTATTGTAGATGAGAGATTTTATTCTGAAATTATCTTATAGATTATTCTTTTATTTCGTGATTATTGCAACAGATTATTGAAAGTAACTATTGCAGTTTGATAACTTGTTTTGTTATTTTGGAATTAAATAAAAGCCTTCATTTTGAAATTATTTTAATATTATTTTGTTATTTTACGATTATAAAAATTACTGTAAATAATTGTTAGGCTTTAGTAATTCAATTAACTGATATTCGAACTTAGGTAATTAACCTGCAGGAAATTAAATGCAAAAATGAAATACCGAATAAATAATACACGTAATTCGAAATGAAAGAATGTACGTGACTTAATGATCCGGGTGTTATTGCTCTCATTAAGTGGGAAGAAAAATAAAGAAGAATCTATTTCAAGTTCGAAACTTGTTAATCAAAATACACGTGTTTGTTCTCATTGCTATGAACTTTGAAACGAATATATTAATTAAGAAGGCAAATACTTTATGCTTTATTACAATAAATCTATTTTCTTGTGATACACGCCTAATTAGCAATTAGAAAAGAGCAATACACTTTCGTTTTCGAGTATGTAGTTTCCAAGAAAAAAATATGAATTATATTTTCTCGTCACTTTCTCATAACTTTTACTAAAATTATTATTGCAATACTATGTCATTGCATTTCCTAGTTATTTCTGATTCAATCATTCTCATTATTATTACTGCATTGTTATTTCCTTGTAACCCTTTTGAACCTGCACTTATCATGCCAATAAATTCGTTACACCTAAAGTCCACCATACTTGTCCAAAAATTGCGTCTGTTTTGCATCAGGAATGTCTCACATTTTAAATAATAAATATCATTTCGATACGTTACTCGTTGTCATTTTATTTCACGTTCTGTTTCCCTACGAGAGGTAACAATTCTGTCAAAAAATCGATTCGTTATTTAAATTAACGAGTCGATCCAGTCCCCTATAGGCTAAACAGGGTGTACGTAGGATATACTGGATGAACACTTCCTATTCCGAATATCTCAAAACAGATAGAACTATTTTTATTCGGTTTTTCTAATCCATCCTCAGCAGCTCAAGAAATATATGCGACACGTAGGGAACACGTGGCATCGACATCCCGATGTCCAGGAAGCGAATACGAGAACAGATGTTAAAACCCCAGGTTCCCCGAAGCGAACATTTCCTCCAAAAAACAGAAACGATTTGAAGATCGCGACACATGCGTTAGATTCTATGCTTATGAGGGATGGATATACGAAATTCACAGCTACGGTTAAAAATGGAGGTTACGACTAATTACGTTCCCAGCCTGCATCCAACAAAATGGCGCTCGTGAGAAGAATTTCCTGTAAAAATTCTGTCAATTATTTACTATATAATTTCCTGTTAAAGGTTGTCCCAAAACCCACGCAAGATTTGAATTTCGCGCCATTCGTGCGGTAAAATATTTTCAAAAAAGAAAAAGAAAAAGAAAAAGACATTGTGACAGCTGACAGTTTAGTGTTATTAACCCTTTGCGGTCGGCAGATTTCGGCAGAGCAAATTTAACGTTTCGCAGTTACTTTTCTGTACAGGATTTAAAGTCGATATATGGATATTAAAACGCACAGAATTTGTCGAAACCGATTTGTGTTTAATGCTACTTATAATACGTAAATATGCAAAATTTTTAATTTCTCTAATTTTCTGTGTTTTTCGACTTGAGAATGTCGACCGCAAAAGGTTAAAAATTACATGAAAGAACAACGTGTCTTCATTGTTGAGCAATATTTACAATTTTGAATTAAAAGCCTGTGTTTTCTATCAAAATTACTTCTTGCGTGAATTTTGGAACACCCTATATATAAATTATGTAATATCATTTCCTGTATGTTGGAATATTACTTTATTATACGTAAGAAATTTAATGCAAAGTCGTTGCAAAAGATGTAATAGGCACACAAACCAGGTCGTGTAATCACGTAAATTGATCCATAGATCGCGATGCAGGAGAACCATCGGGTATGCATCGATCGCCACAACCTCGCCATGTCAGATCACTCGACGCTGTATTTATATAAACAAATAATATACGGAATTGCGTTGAATCGTATTTGTACACTTTCTGGTCATACCTGTATCGAATTCTGAATATTTGATAGAATCGTCGAATAAAAATGGAAAAGGAATGTTGCATTTAAGGACTTACCGAGAAGTGTCTAGCACCGACGAGGACTGGGTAGGATTTATCTGAAACATAAAATGCGTTGTGTTATTATTGTGAATTTGCTGCAAATTCATCGTGTAATTCAGTAATAGCCACTACAACAATTATATCTGCATTGTATTATTTGTTGCTCGAATCGTATTAAATTGCGTATCCAAATTCGCATCGCAAATTCATGAGTTATGATAGAGTAAAAATCGAGGGGAACACCCTCGACCTGAATAAAATTGATTATTTTTACGGTAACTTTGATGTTTAATCAGCGAGATAGCAAATATTAAATCAACTGATAGCGCCCACGCTTATCGCAAATTTAATGCAAAAGAAGCGTGAAACTGTTCTGGGTATATTTTTCTTACGTACGCAAATTTAAAGAACGAATTAAACTTGACGGTTACGCTTATCCAGGTAGAAGCTGAAGATAATTAACGACCGTCTGATACTTGCAACAGTATCGTTGAAAAATGATGAAAAGGACAAGCTGTTCATTTTTAACAAAAATATGTCGTACATTTATAATTTTTATCATATATTTAAAGGATATTTTTTCGTAGCAAAGTGTCATCTTGTTTCAGATTATTCTGACATTTCAAATCTATAATTTTAGATACAGGATTATTAAGAAACTTTTGAAATAAATAATTAAGTACGAATAAGTATGATCATGAGTAATAATTAAATAAAGCAGTTTTAACTTAAGGAATATTTAACCTATCTTTATTGTCTTATTTATGCATCACGAAATAAAATTGATCACTTTGCAATATATTTTTAATACAATCCCCACGTCTTTATTTTGTGACACCTTTTCGTAATTAGTTGAGATTTAAATACAGGAATAATGGATGACCGTGCTTTAAATAACGAAGAGAAGCAAACCGACAGAGATGGAAAACGGATGTATTTTAAATTATTCTAAATAAAGTTCATCAGAAAATCTACAATTTTATTTATTTAAAACCAATAATTTAGATTAAATAATAATTTAATAAAAATTTTATCCTACGTTACTGTTCCACAATTTATCTAATTTTATTTTCAGGTCACACGAGTTTACTTCCCTGCTATAAGAACATCGACTGTCCTCCTAGGCCAATGGAATTAGTTTTCACATCAAAGAGAGTCACTTTGACAGATAACTAGATGAATTCAAACTTCGAATTTCGGAGTTCCAATTCCAACACGCTTTTATATTAAAAATCATAATGATAATTAAAATCAATATTCAGCATAATAACCAATCTTCCTTAATTTTACTCCTCGTTGACTTGAAATTCGTACACGAGAAATAATCACTGTGTTTCGTGTTGGTATGAAACGAGATTGACGAAACTTTAATTTATTAAATTTTACGTTTTCGTCAAAATTAGTAGTTGAAAATTAATTTCTATATTCCCGTTCAATCGAATTAACATCTCGGACAGAAAAGAATAAAAATGATTAAACTAGAATTATATGAACAAACGTATACCCAAATAGAATTGATGACTAAAGGCACCCAAAAAGATCATAATAGCTGTTGCAATGCATATTCCGTAAAATTATCAAGTTTCATCAATTTCCAAATTCAGAAGCAACTGCTGATCGCTAAATTAACCGCGTGATTAAAATTAATGATAATTAAATTGTTAGGAAAATTCTGAAATTTTAGCCGAATCGATGTTTCAGTCGACAGGTACCCGCATCGAAAAATTATGCAACAGCATTTAACGCTAAACCTACCACGACCTAAATAAGCATTTTCAAAATTGCACTCCGATTATTCGTTTTCGCGAATTTTCTTCCAATATACATACAATTGATTTTCCGACATTTTCCCTGTCACATCTATTTCAAGCACCTTCTTCTTTCATTTCATCGTGGTAGATTTAGTGTTAATAAAATTAAATAATTATAATTAAAAAACAATAATTATATATTTCATTTACTACTCGTATCGTTTATCGATTGAACGCTATTTTCATCGATTTAGAGGAATAATAAACGATTGAGAGTGGGGTGTGCAATTCCTTTGCATTGAAACAATAATCTCTTCCACAATTCAGAATCGATGATCGACTAAAGATAAAATTTACAATTACCTTCCAGTCCACCCACCTCAGGAAAAAGAAAAGAGAATAAAGACCGGAAAGATCGATTGGAAAAAAGAAAAGGGAATAAGCTTCTTATTTCCATGGATATTCATATGGTTCCCAGTCGAAAGTTGGCGATTCACTGTGGCAAGACTCGAGCACGAGGAAAAATCGGGCGAAAGCTCGACGAAGAGAAGAATCAACGATTCATTACAAAGGAATCCCCAAGCTACTTGGCTACGTCTACGCGCCCCATAAAAATGCGCACGGTGCTTTATATCGAGTGAAACGGTTCCCACGACACCCCGTGCGCCGCGCTCTATGGGAACGTTTTATTGGGGTGAAATTGTACGTGTCTGCAGTTACTCGCACGCACACACCAACACGATGAAAAGGTGTCCCTCGTGGAGAGTTTGATCGTAACGGCGAAAACTCGTAACGTGTAGATGCTGTTCGAAAATGGAAGGCAGGTTCATGGTGGACATTTAACGAAAGTTTAATCGACTCTGCCACCATGGCACCTTGAGTTTCGCTCGATAATCGAAGAAAAATCACGATCTTTTAAGCACATCGTTATAGCGATTTTCGAAGCCCTTTTCGAATTTGAAAATATAGAATGGAGAATAGCTATAGTGGCTAGCTATAGTGGGTCACACATCGTGCGGTGTGCATCACCGGTGGGTCATGCTTGAATATTGGATCAGAAGTTACATACCATTAAAAATTCACTTTCTTTAATAATTGTGAGGAATCGTCATATTGTTGAAAATGTAAATAATGGAAATTTAATGTATATTATTTGAAAAAAGTAGGATTTATATTATTTTATCTGAACGTCGTAAACATAACTTTGAACTACCAACAATACTGCCCATTAAAAATTTAGTTTCTTTAATAATTCTGAGGAATCGTCATATTGTTGAAAATGTAAATAATGGAAATTTAATGTATATTATTTGAAAAAAGTAGGATTTATATTATTTTATCTGAACTACCAATACTGCCCCGCCCGATGAAGCGGAAAAATATGAAAATCGGCCCCAGCCTGAACGTATTAAATGCAAATACAACCTATGGTCTATGGCAGTAAGGAGTGAACGAAGAAATTAATTTGTCATGATCGCAAATATCGGCTTTAGAAATATCATTTCTATTTCTTTTTTGGTTTTGTTTCCATTAGACGTATTCACATAGATTTCATCCTAATTCATAAGATCGTTACTATTACCGATTTCGCGAAACTGTCTATAGTATTGCTTATTTCTCATGTATATAACTTCGGAGTACGTAATTTTGGAGATATTTGTTAGCTATGGGGTATTTTTAAAATTCCTTTTGCAATTACGAATTTGACGATCTCTTTTGCGTCATGGGACATCATCGACATGATTGGAGATTGTTATAACGCGTATTTTCTCGTGTACCAGCAGCGTAGTATAGAAGTATCGTGCATGAAATTAAAGACATCTGTTATCTGACTCCAATTTTCAAAGTTCTGTTTCAAGTTTGGAAGTATAGACAGACTGAAAGCTATTGTAATGAGAAGTAAGGTAAGGATAGGTTGAACTGGTTTCGAGTTTGACGTTTCTGCATCATGGAATACCATGATTGACAGGACGTAATTACGTGGTGTCGGAAACTGTGGCAAAACTATTATTTCTTATTGCAATCTGTATATATTTATATATTAATATATTAATACACGTGTATATATTTATATACTAATATATTAATGTACTTGCATATAATTATATATTAATATATTAATACACGTGTATATATTTATATATTAATGTATTAATATACTTGCATATAATTATATATTAATATATTAATATACGTGTATATATTTATAGATTACGTGGTATCGAAAACTGTGGCAAAACTATTATTTCTTAGTGCACTGTGTATATATTTATATAATAATATATTAATGTACTTGCATACAATCATATATTAATATATTAATATACGTGTATATATTTATAGATTACGTGGTATCGAAAACTGTGGCAAAACTATTATTTTTTATTGTAATGTGTATATATTTATGTACTAATATATTAATATACTTGCATATAATTATACATTAATATATTAATACGTCTATTAATGATTGCGTGTCAATTATATATACATATATACTAATATATTTGAACCCTGTGTCTATTAATATACGTGTATATGTATATATATTATTATATTAATATATGTGTATTAATGGACTTTATGTCAATCATGTATACATATACGTTAATTGTATTTCAATTTATTAAATAAGTACCCTTATTAATTCAAAAGAATTGTTTCGTTACTCGAATTCTAAATAAATAGATATAAAATTGATTTATCACCATAGACGAGGTATAAGATGTACCTAACACTATATTTTTCGATACCAAACAATGCACTAAGCAATAATAAATACGTCTTGCATCAAATATTTTGCTATTTAAGAATTTTATTTCCTAATTCTGACTAATGTTCAATTTGAAATTCTTACAATACTTTACTGAATATCTTTCCCTGCAATTACCTTCGAAATTATTTAATTTTGCAGCAACGTGAGAGATATCTGCATTCATTAAGACCGTTTCTAAATAACGCGTATCATTCTTCGGTCTGAATGTGCATCACGGTGCAAACTTGCTTACAGCCTGGAAACGAGTTCGCAAAATTATTTCTCGCTACAGTGTTGTACTAACGAGAGTATATATTAGCCGGAGCTACAAGAATTTTTTCTCTATATAAACGCATGAAACAGAAGTTCAGCGTGAAATATTCTGTTCGCCAATTTTACGTTCGAGTACCTTTCTTGATACAATTCTTACTCCAGTCCCTTTTTCTTACTTTCGCAAAATGAAATGCGATGAAAAATAACTATTTAAGAGAAAACGAGATACAAAAAACGTATATTCCTGAAAGAGCTAGAAATATCTTAAATATTTAATTAGACATTCGAAAAATATTGTCAATGTGATCCAAGATTTTAGATATAAGCTACTCGGTTGTAAAAGATACTTGAAGTATTTAAAATAAAATAATAGAAAGTAATTAATGTAAATAATAATTTGTCTCCTAGAAACAACAAAGTACTTATTCTTTTAGCATCCATATTCTACTTCCGATGACCCATAAAAATATCATATAATTCCCATATAATTCGATATTATTCCATAATACTTAGAGCATATAAATATAGCCTGAAATTAATATCTCTCTTTATATTTACAGCAGAGTTCATTACCGATTAATCTGTCTTATGATAGCATTATCATTACTAATAATACCAATACACCAACCTACTTACAAAATGGATATATGCAATAATTAACCAGTAAAAACGTTTGATAATATGAAGACGAAAATTGCAGTCTGAAATTTCCCTCGTGACAATCATCGAACATTAATATTCTCAGCACAGTGATCCCTAACACCCGTATCTACCTTGCTCTGCATTGAAAATTGCTACATACGCGAGTACTGCATTTGGACGAGCATTAATGGAAGCTTGCCCTGCATCAGAAACAATTAGTACGTGCACATAACGAAATTACACTTTTACCACAATCGACGTTACGTTATTGTTCAAAATTGTGACGTTATATAATGTACTCAGTGCATATGTGCCGAGGTCACCATGGTGTGTTAGACCAGGGTCAAAACAACGTGTCCTGTATCTATATCAATCGTAGTTAAAGTGCATGAGTATCTTGCCGAAATGAGAGCTGGTTTGTAGAATACAATGTTTGAATAATAAAGCACTCTGGAGAGGAGAATGGTGATAATATTGACCTAACTGTATATAGAAATTAGATATGTTTATCTTCCATAGCCACTATGGAGTAGGTGGCTTTATTGTAAGCATGGAGTATGTTTGAATAATGATTTTCTATATATCTCGTTTTTTGTAGATACATGAGAAGAATCTCGAAAAATCGAATATTTGCATTAGATATGGATCTATTTAACGTTTCACGTGCCTATCAGATATAGGTCCTCAACGATTTCAAAATGCTGCTTTGAATAAAAGTTAGAATAATATAAGCTGAAATATTTAATAACATTTACTTAAATTGTATTAATACAAGATAAATAGCGCAATTAATGATTAACTATTTTGAAATATTTTAATTACAAGCATGTTGACTCCTAATATATTTTTGGTTGAACCATAAATTTTGAAAGACCGGTATAAATCGACAACTATTGTAATGGCAGTTACATCATTTGTTTAAAAATGAAGATAAAATAATTTTCAATGAATAAATTATTCTCTAATTAACACATCCAATTAAATGAAGGTTCGTTGAATTGCTAGAATAAAAGCTGAAAATACTAAAACGAATCGAAAGGAAAGGCTGTAAAATAATTTATACAAATTACGAATAAAATTTGTGCCGAAAATTATTTCTTCGAATATTTACTGAAACATCGAACGAAAAGGTGAACATACGCGAAATCTTTGATTATAGAATCATAACAGAGCAACGGATAAGAAGGTTGGATAGTTCATCGATAATATGTTAATTACGAATTTGGCACCGCGTTATTTTAATTAGCTATGATCATACATTGACACAAGTGTCGAAAGTAAGGCCCTTGACGTACACACCATTTTTGTAAATCCCACAGTCTATATAAGAGCAAAACACGATTTATCGAAACTATATTAAGCCACGAGTACGGAGAAATCAAAGATGGCGAGATCAGCGGTCGTTCTTTGTCTCATTATCGCCACTGCATACGTAAGTGAAATTATTACGCTAGGGATTAATCCGCTTTGACGCTTATGAGTCGAGTTGAGCGAGGGTGGCTGCGATTGGGGCGAAAATGTCAACGCAATGTCGACATAGAGCTCTCGAAAAGTTTAGTGCAACATGGGGTTGCAGAAGAATTGAAGTTTCAAATAGAACTTTCCCTTTCTTCCAATTTTTCTAACTCCTTTTCTTTAAAATAAATCTGACGATTACGTTGTTGCAAATAAATATGAACATTTGACTGTATACAGTTATATGTATTATAGGTCCAATTACCTTCCTCCATTCCCCCAAAATTTCACAAATACCGTAACAAATTATCGAGTAAAAGAAAAGAATATACACCAATTTTTCGTTGGAGTGTTCTCATATAAGCTTTTAGTAATTGCCTCGACTACATATTAAAATTATAGTATTGCAAATTAATCATAGAGCATTAACTATGTACAGTTACTAGTAATTACTTTCTTCGAAAAATTTCATTAATACTGTGACATTTTCGAGTGACAGGGAGAGTTTTAGATTCACTTTATGGAACCTTTAAAAACATCTCCGTCTTCGGAATTGAAAATTTTATCTGTAAGAAAGTAGACCTATAAAATTACGTGCAAATTTAATTACCCTTTTCTTATTTATATTCAAGTGAATGTCATTCTATAAGTTGAGAAAAAAGAATTAACTTACAACTTAATTCAACAAATTAAAATTTCAATTGTCTCACGATATACTCGGCAAATACTCTGTATATTTATAATTGAACATCTTACAGGGTACAAATTGTGATACCCTGCTGCACGAATTCGTATTATATAAATTCATGTGACATAGAGATCTATTATGAAAAACTAAAAAGTCAATTACTTCATGAAAGACTTAATCAAAGTCTTATTCCGTGTTAAAACAGAAAAGGAATACTAATTAAATAAGTCACAATAAATGTTAAATTAATGAAGGGACAGGATATTTCCAGAAGCATCTCCCTCTGTCTTATTTCAGGCCAGCTTCATTCCACCACTGCCAGGATTCTTAGACCCAATAAAGAGAATACATCAACTCGAAGAACAGATTGCAAATAAAATCAACGACATCACACAACACACACGTAGTCTCTTAGATCGATCCACGCAAGAAGCTTATTCTGAAGTAAATCATGTGAAAAGAATTGGTACCAAGATAAAAACGGAAGCGCGTCATAAAATTAAGAGTATATTAAGCGAAGTAAGTAAAAAACGAAAAAGAAAAGAAAAATAAAACAAAATATCCAAACCAAATATTTCACGTAAAATATGGTAAATGAAATTTGGAGTTTCTAATGTATATAAAAGATAGAATACAAATTATAGATAAGATACGAGTCACCGGTGGGGCTGAAAGTATTCCTACTTATAAAAGTTTCAGTAATATAATTGATAACTTTCACAAATCACATGTTATCCACATGTCGGTTGGATAATTTCGTTACAGATGAGAACGAGTTTCCAATAGATACTTGAATGGAATAATTTATTTTACATCCTTATATCTTTAGGTAGGCGCTAAAATCGATATTCTGAAGGAACAGACAAATTGCAATAATGTCGATCATTGTATAGAAATTGTAGAAGAATTACATAAAGCAGCAGACGATATCAATGGACAAGTTAATGCATGCGTTACATATAATGGAAATAAAGCGGTTCATATAATGCAACAAATTAATCACAATTATAAACATCTTCTGCATACCCTCGATGATGCTAGTAGACGAGCAGCAAGATGTACTGCATCTACTGAATTCTTTCCTGAAATCGTTGAATGCTTAAATACCGTGAGTACACAGAGCAATATTATATTTAATACAATAACAAACAGCAAAAATATTCGAATTGTCAAAAGACAACATTAGAAAAGGATAATGCGAGAAAAATAATACCAACACTTTAACATATTAAGAAGCCAAAAGTAATATTCAAAGCCCAACTAATAGAATTGATAGATGTAACATAAAATAATACGAAAACAAACAAATTTTAATGTGTAATAACAAAGATTTTATTCCTATTTCATTTCCTAATCAAAACAGGTAATGGCAAGGACAATAAAACTTTCAATCGAGGAACGCTCTAAGATTACAAAAGATACACTGAAACTGATCAGCCACATTAATGAAATCAAAAGATCAACAAGTGGTTGCACCAGAACAGATATTATACCAAAATTAAAAGAACGTGCACGAAAAATCATCGAAAAAGTAAAAGAATGCATCTCAGGTACTCGTGACTCTACCACACAGATGCCTACATCTAGAAGTGTAAAACAACCACTATCAAGTTTTACCGAAGGACCAATTATATGTTGCAAACATAAAACAGTGACCATTTCTACACAATACCCTGTGACCAATCCCACAAAAGAACCACCATCCAGTACAACGGAATTACCCGCATCTAGTAGTACGGAACCAATAGCTACCAGTACTACTGAGCTACCTGAAACTACTAATACAGAACCAACAGCAGCCACTACCACAGAGATTCCCCCATCAAGTAGTACGGAACCAGTAGCTACTAGTACTACTGACCTACCCGCAACTACTACTACAGAACCAACAGCGGCCACTACCACAGAGCTTCCCCCATCAAGTAGTACGGAACCAGTAGCTACCAGTACTACTGAACTACCCGCAACTGGTAGTACAGACACTACTGAGCTACCCGAAACTACTAATACAGAACCAACAGCAGCCACTACCACAGAGCTTCCCCCATCAAGTAGTACGGAACCAGTAGCTACTAGTACTACTGACCTACCAGCAACTGGTAGTACAGAACCAGCAGCTACAACTACAACGGAGCTTCCTCTATCAACTAGTACAGAACCAGTAGATACTACTTCTACAGAATTACCTGCATCAAGTAGTACAGAACCAACAGAAATCACTACCACGGAGCTTCCTGCATCAAGTAGTACGGAACCAGTAGCTACTAGCACTACTGAGCTACCCGCAACTACTAATACAGAACCAACAGCAGCCACTACCACAGAGCCTCCCCAATCAAGTAGTACGGAACCAGTAGCTACCAGTACTACTGAGCAACCCGCAACCACTAATACAGAACCAACAGCAGCCACTACCACAGAGCTTCCACCATCAAGTAGTACGGAACCAGTAGCTACCAGTACTACTGAACTACCCGCAACTGGTAGTACAGAACCCGCAGCTACAACTACAACGGAGCTTCCTCTATCAACTAGTACAGAACCAGTGGATACTACTTCTACAGAATTACCTGCATCAAGTAGTACAGAACCAACAGAAATCACTACCACGGAGCTTCCTGCATCAAGTAGTACGGAACCAGTAGCTACTAGCACTACTGAGCTACCCGCAACTACTAATACAGAACCAACAGCAGCCACTACCACAGAGCTTCCCCAATCAAGCAGTACGGAACCAGTAGCTACTAGTACTACTGAGCTACCCGCAACTACTAATACAGAACCAACAGCAGTTACTACCACAGAGCTTCCCCCATCAGGTAGTACGGAACCAGTAGCTACCAGTACTACTGAACTACCCGCGACTGGTAGTACAGAACCCGCAGCTACAACTACAACAGAGCTTCCTGCATCAAGTAGTACAGAACCAGTAGCTACTACTTCCACTGAACTGCCCGCATCAAGTAGTACAGAACCAACAGCAACCACAAACACGGAGCTTCCTGCATCAAGTAGTACGGAACCAGTAGCTACCAGTACTACTGAGCTACCCGCAACTAGTAATACAGAACCAACAGCAACCACTAACACGGAGCTTCCCGCATCAAGTAGTACGGAACTAGTAGCTACCAGTACTACTGAACTACCCGCAACTAGTAGTACAGAACCAGCAGGTATTACAGATACCGAAGAACCTGCATCCAGTAGTACCGAACCTGCAGTTACAACTACCACGGGGCTTCCTGCATCAAGTAGTACAGAGCCAGTTGCTACTACATCTACTGAACTATCTACATCTAGTAGTACAGAACCTGCAGCTACCACTGTCATGTAACTTTCGGAGGAACCAGTTGCTACTACATCTACTGAATTACCCGCATCTAGTAGTGCAACAACTACGCCAACGGAACTTCCCATATCAAGTACGGAACAAGCAGCAACTACTAGTACTGAACGACCCGTATCTATTAGTACAGAACCAACAGGTACTACAGGTACCGAAGAACCTGCACCTAGTAGTACAGAACCAGCGGATGGTGCGGGTACCAAAGAACCTGCATCGAGTAGTACAGAAGCTGCAGTGACAACTACCACGGAGCTTCCTGCATCAAGTAGTACGGAACAAACAGCTACTACTTCTACTGAACTATCTACATCTAGTAGTACAGAACCTGCAGCTACCACTGTCATGTAACTTTCGGCATCTATAAGTACAGAGCCGGCCATTGTTACTACTACTTCATCTGAAGATGAACTCGCGCGTCTTATACCAGATTGTGTGAGAGAATTACATCTTAAATTGAAACCGGGAATGGCATTGTCGGCGGTTGAAGCATTGCTGCAATTTGTTGAAGGTTCGAATTACGGAATGATATTATCAGGCACTTTAAAGAGAATGTCACAAGTAGCATCGTACAATACGAAGCCCTTGGAAAGTGCTGTTGAAAGAAATAGTAAGCAATACATCATGAGAATTATTGAACCTGTTATTTGTATGTATGAATGTAAAATATATTGTATTGTATATCTCTATAGTATCATATACAACTTGGTTTAATTTCTATACCTTCTTGTAATAATTAACGCAATCATCTAAAGAACATATATAATAATCTCATATTAACCTCAGAATAATAGGATTGCGTTTCGGCGCCTAAGTACTATGAAAGTCGTTCATATGTTGCCATTTGCAGCTGTCGGTTGCATCTATTGCGGCGCTCTCATTCGGTTTCTCTTAATTCAAAACTGAATTAACTTTTGGTTTAGCATGAGGAAATTAATATGTAAACGGTTCTTTTATGACTTTATTATAGGGTGCAGTTTTTATTAACGATTTTCAAACCCAAAGGAATTTCCCAAATTAACTAATTCTATTAGGGAATAAACAATAATTGCATAATTATCAAATTACTATTATCAAATTTTTTTGTACACGAATAAAATGTTTGACAATGAAACGAGTTCTACAAATCTTCAAATTGAAAGTGCTTACTTCAACTGATTATACTTGTAATATGCAATTGAAGTGCTTTATATTTGTAACGATATACACAATTGTTAGTATATAAATATAAATAAGACCAAATTCTACGAACATACAGATTGTCGAACTGACTTTATTCGAAACTTCCTTTTTTCAAATGAGTCACCTAGCTTGAGTCATGATTGCAATAATATAACGAATGCAATAAAAGTGGTCTATAGAACTGAAATTCGAAGATGTTTGTACATGAAACCAAAAGTGAAAGAAAAATGTTTGAATTGTTTAATTACATTGCAGACGTGCCAGAAAGAGCAAACTACTTGGTGTTTCGATTAAAAATTTCCAATTTATCTTTCGTTTAAAATTTGAAACTTTGTGAATAGAAGAATAGTTTCAGTTCCATTGATTTAATTTATTTTCGTTTCTATGTTAAAACATGTACTTAAACATGTTATATTTATTTTTCTAGATCGACCTATACGGCTAAAAGGCTCCACATAAATAATTCTTATCAATAAATTCGTACTTTTGTCAATATAAAATTGCGAATCTATAGTAGTTCCACACAAATTCATCTATTTCCACATGTAATACATAATACGTATATTTTTAACATTCATCAAACCTTTTAAATTATTCTAAACAATAAAAGTTCCCCTTTGAAATTTCCAAACTAACTAAACCTTCACATGTCTGAATAAATTTTCAAGCTAAATTGAACTCTTGATACCTATAATTCACCCAACATTGAAACGTCATTTATCATTTTGCATCATCTGAAAGTGTGTCACTTATTTTTTCATTACACAAGGCGAGCAAATGGAGAAAAGATAACGCAAAATCGAAATATCAGGAATAACAAAAATTCCTGGAATTATTCAATTTATTGCATGCTGTTTGAAACAGTCGAAAGGGCAACCACAACTTTCGAGTAGTTTCATTTCGGTCGATATATTATTAACAAGTACCATATTGGCTATACATATACGTCAAAAATATCAATGACGTTACACATATATGTATATGTGCCTTGAAGAGAAGTATGTATTGTAATAAAAAAGTACGAAGGTTAAATAACAGTATAAAAGCTATAAAATAAAGGAGGAATAACAGAAAAATTAAAAAGGAGAAAAATAATAGAGAAATTCCAATAATGAAAAAATAACGACCCAAAAATAGAAATAAAAGGAGACAAAAATATCAAAATGGAATAAAAAAATAACACAAAGATTACAATAAGAGAAAGTATTATAGAGAAATAAAAACGAAAACATTAGGAAGATAAAATAAGAAATGAAATAAAATAGTCTAAGAACTAAAGGTGGAAAGCTATATCACAAAAATTAAAACAAAATGAAATACAACTCATAAGATCAAAATTCTTTAAAGCTCGCATAATTACGTTCCAACCAAAATCATTGCAACATCGTTTCACGAAAATCCTAGGCCCAGAATCTTGGACCCCGATCCCAGTACACTCTGCCATTGATCCATCCACGAGACTGAAGGATCCCGTGTAACAAATAATTTAACTGCAAAAACGAGCGAGTAACTGGTTCGTTAACGAAATCTCGGTCGTTTCGTCGGCTTATGTTCATCCGATTGTTGTGGCAGACTCGTTTCCTCGAGCACGAGCCACGATCCTCGAGGGAAAAGTGCTTCATGCCAGAAAAAGGAAATAAGTGGCACGCGAGACGACGTGCCCACGTCCTTCAGAGCACTTCCCGGCACCGTTGCGTTTCTTCCAGCAAGAAGTGCGAAACAGTCGCCGCAGCATCCTTCATCGGTCGAGGGAGATGATGGCAGGGGCGAATGACGCGGGGGGTGATTCGATAGAAACGTTTCGCGCCAAATTATTTCCGGGTTATTCGTTGCAATATCCCGACGAATGGAAATTACGTTCGAACGATGCCGGCGGCTTTTAATGGAAATATTCGATCGAAAGCTTTTAATATATTTGCAATGTTTAATTTGCTATAGCAGTTAAATTCGAAAAAGACATAAAAGGGCTGCTGTGAATGAAAATACGGTTAAGATTGAGTTACGCCTATTATTATGATTCTGACGATATTAACTGTTAATATATTTGCAGGGATTAATTTATACTCAACCACTGACACTATATACTTAACTTCATCAAGGCCGTAGTCACGCGTAATCGACAGCAACATTATTGCTCAAGATATCTCATATTTTATATGTGCAACAAGCATATGTTTTCATATACCTATTTAAACTAACCTCAAAATTATAAGAAATTTCTTTAAATCGGAAATTCAAATTTGAATAAAAGACATGGAGTATACTTGTATAATGATTTTCGATATATTTCCTTCCTTGTGGATACGTGAGAAAAATCTTGAAAAATCGAATATTTGGATTAGATATGGATCCAATTAACGTTTCACGTGCTTATTAGGTGTAGGTTCTCAACGATTTCAAAATGACGTCTTGAAGAAAATGTTACATTAACATAAGATAAATGACGCAATTAATGATTTATAATTTTGAAATGTTCTAATTAAAAGTTTGTTGAATTCTGATATATTTTCGGTCGAACCATAAATAATATTTCGAAAAATATCATTATAAATCGATAACTATTGTAAGAGCTGTTGCAACACTTGTTTAAAAGTCGATCGATCGATTTTGGAAATGAAGATAAAATAATTCTCAATGAAAAAATAATTCCATAATTAACATATCCAAATAAGAGACGGTTCCTTGAATTATGAGAATCGATGCCGAAAATACTAAAACGAATCGAAAGGAAAGACTATAAAATAATTTGCACAAATTACGATTAAGAATTGCGCGGAAAATTATTTCTTCGCATTTTTATTGAAACATCGAATGAGAATGTGAACATACGCGAAATCGTCGATTATAGAATCATAATCGAGCAACGAATAAGAAAGTTGGATAGTCCATCGATAATATGCTAATTACAAATGTGGCGCGGTGTTATTTTAATTAGCTATAATCATACATTGACACAAGTGTTGAAGTAACGTGTGTAATTGGCGAACAGACCATTTTTACAAATCCCATGGCCTATATAAGAGCAAAACACGATTTATCGAAACTGTAATAAGCTGCGAATAGGGAGATATCAAAGATGGCGAGATCAGCGGTCGTTCTTTGTCTCATTATCGCCGCTGCATACGTAAGTGAAATTATTACGCTAGAAATTAATCCGCTTTAACGCTTGTGAGCTGAGTTGAGAGAGGGTGGTTGCGATTGGGGTGAAAATGTCGACTTAAAGTTTCTCTCGAAAAGTTTCCTGCAACAGAGGGCTGTAGAAGAATTTTTGTGCTTTAAAATAAAACTTCACTTTTCTTACAATACTTCTCATTCTTTTCTTTCATCTAAATTTGACGACTACGTTACTGCAATCAAATATGAACGAAGGACTATACAAAGTTATTTGTATTATAGATTCAATTATCTACTTTTTCCTCCAAAATTTCACAAACACCTTGAAAAGTATTTCAGTACAAGAAAAATTGTAAACAAATCTTTCGTTGCAGTCTCCTGATATAAATTAATATGACATAGAGATCTATTATGAAGAGCTGAAACGTCAATTACTTCATGAAAAACTTAATCAAAGTCTTATTCCGTGTTAAAACAGAAAAGGAATACTAATTAAATAAGTCAAAATAAATGTTAAATTAATGAAAGGACAGGATATTTTCAGAAGCATCTCCCACTGTCTTATTTCAGGCCAGCTTCATTCCACCTCTACCAGGATTCATAGACCCAATAAAGAGAATACATCAACTCGAAGAACAAATTGCAAATAAAATCGTCGACATCACACAACACACACGCGGTCTCTTAGATCGATCCACGCAAGAAGCTAATTCTGAAGTAAACCATTTGAAAAGAATTGGTACCAAAATAAAAACGGAAGCGCGTCATAAAATTAAGAGTATATTAAGCGAAGTAAGTAAAAAAGAAAAAGAAAAGAAAAATAAAACAAAATATCCAAACCAAATATTTTACGTAAAATATGGTAAATGAAATTTGGAGTTTCTAATGTATATAAAAGATAGAATACAAATTATAGATAAGATACGAGTCACCGGTGGGGCTGAAAGTATTCCTACTTATAAAAGTTTCAGTAATATAATTGATAACTTTCACAAATCACATGTTATCCACATGTCGGTTGGATAATTTCGTTACAGATGAGAACGAGTTTCCAATAGATACTTGAATGGAATAATTTATTTTACATCCTTATATCTTTAGGTAGGCGCTAAAATCGATATTCTGAAGGAACAGACAAATTGCAATAATGTCGATCATTGTATAGAAATTGTAGAAGAATTACATAAAGCAGCAGACGATATCAATGGACAAGTTAATGCATGCGTTACATATAATGGAAATAAAGCGGTTCATATAATGCAACAAATTAATCACAATTATAAACATCTTCTGCATTAACTTTTGGTTTAGCATGAGGAAATTAATATGTAAACGGTTCTTTTATGACTTTATTATAGGGTGCAGTTTTTATTAACGATTTTCAAACCCAAAGGAATTTCCCAAATTAACTAATTCTATTAGGGAATAAACAATAATTGCATAATTATCAAATTACTATTATCAAATTTTTTTGTACACGAATAAAATGTTTGACAATGAAACGAGTTCTACAAATCTTCAAATTGAAAGTGCTTACTTCAACTGATTATACTTGTAATATGCAATTGAAGTGCTTTATATTTGTAACGATATACACAATTGTTAGTATATAAATATAAATAAGACCAAATTCTACGAACATACAGATTGTCGAACTGACTTTATTCGAAACTTCCTTTTTTCAAATGAGTCACCTAGCTTGAGTCATGATTGCAATAATATAACGAATGCAATAAAAGTGGTCTATAGAACTGAAATTCGAAGATGTTTGTACATGAAACCAAAAGTGAAAGAAAAATGTTTGAATTGTTTAATTACATTGCAGACGTGCCAGAAAGAGCAAACTACTTGGTGTTTCGATTAAAAATTTCCAATTTATCTTTCGTTTAAAATTTGAAACTTTGTGAATAGAAGAATAGTTTCAGTTCCATTGATTTAATTTATTTTCGTTTCTATGTTAAAACATGTACTTAAACATGTTATATTTATTTTTCTAGATCGACCTATACGGCTAAAAGGCTCCACATAAATAATTCTTATCAATAAATTCGTACTTTTGTCAATATAAAATTGCGAATCTATAGTAGTTCCACACAAATTCATCTATTTCCACATGTAATACATAATACGTATATTTTTAACATTCATCAAACCTTTTAAATTATTCTAAACAATAAAAGTTCCCCTTTGAAATTTCCAAACTAACTAAACCTTCACATGTCTGAATAAATTTTCAAGCTAAATTGAACTCTTGATACCTATAATTCACCCAACATTGAAACGTCATTTATCATTTTGCATCATCTGAAAGTGTGTCACTTATTTTTTCATTACACAAGGCGAGCAAATGGAGAAAAGATAACGCAAAATCGAAATATCAGGAATAACAAAAATTCCTGGAATTATTCAATTTATTGCATGCTGTTTGAAACAGTCGAAAGGGCAACCACAACTTTCGAGTAGTTTCATTTCGGTCGATATATTATTAACAAGTACCATATTGGCTATACATATACGTCAAAAATATCAATGACGTTACACATATATGTATATGTGCCTTGAAGAGAAGTATGTATTGTAATAAAAAAGTACGAAGGTTAAATAACAGTATAAAAGCTATAAAATAAAGGAGGAATAACAGAAAAATTAAAAAGGAGAAAAATAATAGAGAAATTCCAATAATGAAAAAATAACGACCCAAAAATAGAAATAAAAGGAGACAAAAATATCAAAATGGAATAAAAAAATAACACAAAGATTACAATAAGAGAAAGTATTATAGAGAAATAAAAACGAAAACATTAGGAAGATAAAATAAGAAATGAAATAAAATAGTCTAAGAACTAAAGGTGGAAAGCTATATCACAAAAATTAAAACAAAATGAAATACAACTCATAAGATCAAAATTCTTTAAAGCTCGCATAATTACGTTCCAACCAAAATCATTGCAACATCGTTTCACGAAAATCCTAGGCCCAGAATCTTGGACCCCGATCCCAGTACACTCTGCCATTGATCCATCCACGAGACTGAAGGATCCCGTGTAACAAATAATTTAACTGCAAAAACGAGCGAGTAACTGGTTCGTTAACGAAATCTCGGTCGTTTCGTCGGCTTATGTTCATCCGATTGTTGTGGCAGACTCGTTTCCTCGAGCACGAGCCACGATCCTCGAGGGAAAAGTGCTTCATGCCAGAAAAAGGAAATAAGTGGCACGCGAGACGACGTGCCCACGTCCTTCAGAGCACTTCCCGGCACCGTTGCGTTTCTTCCAGCAAGAAGTGCGAAACAGTCGCCGCAGCATCCTTCATCGGTCGAGGGAGATGATGGCAGGGGCGAATGACGCGGGGGGTGATTCGATAGAAACGTTTCGCGCCAAATTATTTCCGGGTTATTCGTTGCAATATCCCGACGAATGGAAATTACGTTCGAACGATGCCGGCGGCTTTTAATGGAAATATTCGATCGAAAGCTTTTAATATATTTGCAATGTTTAATTTGCTATAGCAGTTAAATTCGAAAAAGACATAAAAGGGCTGCTGTGAATGAAAATACGGTTAAGATTGAGTTACGCCTATTATTATGATTCTGACGATATTAACTGTTAATATATTTGCAGGGATTAATTTATACTCAACCACTGACACTATATACTTAACTTCATCAAGGCCGTAGTCACGCGTAATCGACAGCAACATTATTGCTCAAGATATCTCATATTTTATATGTGCAACAAGCATATGTTTTCATATACCTATTTAAACTAACCTCAAAATTATAAGAAATTTCTTTAAATCGGAAATTCAAATTTGAATAAAAGACATGGAGTATACTTGTATAATGATTTTCGATATATTTCCTTCCTTGTGGATACGTGAGAAAAATCTTGAAAAATCGAATATTTGGATTAGATATGGATCCAATTAACGTTTCACGTGCTTATTAGGTGTAGGTTCTCAACGATTTCAAAATGACGTCTTGAAGAAAATGTTACATTAACATAAGATAAATGACGCAATTAATGATTTATAATTTTGAAATGTTCTAATTAAAAGTTTGTTGAATTCTGATATATTTTCGGTCGAACCATAAATAATATTTCGAAAAATATCATTATAAATCGATAACTATTGTAAGAGCTGTTGCAACACTTGTTTAAAAGTCGATCGATCGATTTTGGAAATGAAGATAAAATAATTCTCAATGAAAAAATAATTCCATAATTAACATATCCAAATAAGAGACGGTTCCTTGAATTATGAGAATCGATGCCGAAAATACTAAAACGAATCGAAAGGAAAGACTATAAAATAATTTGCACAAATTACGATTAAGAATTGCGCGGAAAATTATTTCTTCGCATTTTTATTGAAACATCGAATGAGAATGTGAACATACGCGAAATCGTCGATTATAGAATCATAATCGAGCAACGAATAAGAAAGTTGGATAGTCCATCGATAATATGCTAATTACAAATGTGGCGCGGTGTTATTTTAATTAGCTATAATCATACATTGACACAAGTGTTGAAGTAACGTGTGTAATTGGCGAACAGACCATTTTTACAAATCCCATGGCCTATATAAGAGCAAAACACGATTTATCGAAACTGTAATAAGCTGCGAATAGGGAGATATCAAAGATGGCGAGATCAGCGGTCGTTCTTTGTCTCATTATCGCCGCTGCATACGTAAGTGAAATTATTACGCTAGAAATTAATCCGCTTTAACGCTTGTGAGCTGAGTTGAGAGAGGGTGGTTGCGATTGGGGTGAAAATGTCGACTTAAAGTTTCTCTCGAAAAGTTTCCTGCAACAGAGGGCTGTAGAAGAATTTTTGTGCTTTAAAATAAAACTTCACTTTTCTTACAATACTTCTCATTCTTTTCTTTCATCTAAATTTGACGACTACGTTACTGCAATCAAATATGAACGAAGGACTATACAAAGTTATTTGTATTATAGATTCAATTATCTACTTTTTCCTCCAAAATTTCACAAACACCTTGAAAAGTATTTCAGTACAAGAAAAATTGTAAACAAATCTTTCGTTGCAGTCTCCTGATATAAATTAATATGACATAGAGATCTATTATGAAGAGCTGAAACGTCAATTACTTCATGAAAAACTTAATCAAAGTCTTATTCCGTGTTAAAACAGAAAAGGAATACTAATTAAATAAGTCAAAATAAATGTTAAATTAATGAAAGGACAGGATATTTTCAGAAGCATCTCCCACTGTCTTATTTCAGGCCAGCTTCATTCCACCTCTACCAGGATTCATAGACCCAATAAAGAGAATACATCAACTCGAAGAACAAATTGCAAATAAAATCGTCGACATCACACAACACACACGCGGTCTCTTAGATCGATCCACGCAAGAAGCTAATTCTGAAGTAAACCATTTGAAAAGAATTGGTACCAAAATAAAAACGGAAGCGCGTCATAAAATTAAGAGTATATTAAGCGAAGTAAGTAAAAAAGAAAAAGAAAAGAAAAATAAAACAAAATATCCAAACCAAATATTTTACGTAAAATATGGTAAATGAAATTTGGAGTTTCTAATGTATATAAAAGATAGAATACAAATTATAGATAAGATACGAGTCACCGGTGGGGCTGAAAGTATTCCTACTTATAAAAGTTTCAGTAATATAATTGATAACTTTCACAAATCACATGTTATCCACATGTCGGTTGGATAATTTCGTTACAGATGAGAACGAGTTTCCAATAGATACTTGAATGGAATAATTTATTTTACATCCTTATATCTTTAGGTAGGCGCTAAAATCGATATTCTGAAGGAACAGACAAATTGCAATAATGTCGATCATTGTATAGAAATTGTAGAAGAATTACATAAAGCAGCAGACGATATCAATGGACAAGTTAATGCATGCGTTACATATAATGGAAATAAAGCGGTTCATATAATGCAACAAATTAATCACAATTATAAACATCTTCTGCGTACCCTCGATGATGCTGGTAGACAAGCAGCTAGATGTACTGCATCTACTGAATTCTTTCCTGAAGTCGTTGAATGCTTAAATACCGTGAGTACACATAGCAATATTATATTTAATACGATAACAAACAGCAAAAATATTCGAATTGTCAAAAGACAACATTAAAAAAGGATAATGCGAGAAAAATAATACCAACACTTTAACATATTAAGAAGCCAAAAGTAATATTCAAAGCCCAACTAATAGAATTGATAGATATAACATAAAATAATACGAAAACAAACAAATTTCAATGTGTAATAACAAAGATTTTATTCCTATTTCACTTCCTAACCAACACAGGTAATGGCAAGGACAATAAAACTTTCAATCGAGGAACGCTCCAAGATGACAAAGGAAACACTGAAACTGATCAGCCGAATTACACAAATCAAAAGTTCAATAATTGGTTGCTCTGTAATGAATATGGTACCAAAATTAAAAGAACATGCAAGGAAAATCATCGCAAAAGTTGAAGAGTGCATATTAGGTACAAGTATCTCTACCACAACGACTATTTCTATACAATATCCCACGACCAATCCCACAAATGGAACACCATCGAGTACAACGGAATTACCCGTATCAAATAGTACGGAACCAGTATCTTCCAGTACTACTGAACTACCCGCAACTAGTAGTACAGAACCACCAGCAACCACGACTACGGAGCCTCCGGCATCAAGTAGTACAGAACCAACAGTAACCACAACTACGAAACCTCACGTATCAGGTAGTACGGAACCAGTAGCTACCAGTACCACAGAACTACCCGCAACTAGTGGTACAGAACCAACAGCAACCACTACCACGGAGCTTCCCGCATCAAGTACTACGGAATCGGTAGCTACCAGTACTACTGAACTACCCGTAACTGGTAGTCCAGAACCAGCAGCTACAACTACAACAGAGCTTCCTGCATCAAGTAGTACAAAACCAGTAGCTACTACTTCCACTGAACTGCCAGCATCAAGTAGTACAGAACCAGTAGCTACTACTTCCACTGAACTGCCTGCATCAAGTAGTACAGAACCAACAGCAACCACTACCACGGAGCTTCCCGCATCCAGTAGTACGGAACCAGTAGCGACTACTTCTACTAAATCACCCGCATCAAGTAGTACAGAATCAACAGCAACCACTACCACGGAGCTTCCCGCATCAAGTACTACGGAATCGGTAGCTACCAGTACTACTGAATTACCCGTAACTGGTAGTACAGAATCAGCAGCTACAACCACTACAGAGCTTCCTGCATCAAGTAGTATAGAACCAGTAGCTACTACTTCCACTGAACTGCCCGCATCAAGTAGTACAGAACCAACAGCAACCACAAACACGGAACTTCCTGCATCAAGTAGTACAGAACCAGTAGCTACTACTTCCACTGAACTGCCCGCATCAAGTAGTACAGAACCAACAGCAACAACGACCACGGAGCGTCCCGCCTTAAGTAGTACAGCTTTCAGTACTAGTGTGATGCCCCCAAGTACACCATCTCTTGATGAAATAGGGCGTATTATATTAAATTGTTTGAAGAAATTACATATTAAATTAAGGCCAGGATTGGTAGTGTCATCGATTGAAGCATTGCAGGAGTGTATTGAAAGTTCGAGTTACGGAAATATATCACCGGGCACTTTAAAGACAATGTCACAAATAGCACCGTACAATACGCAGTCCTGGAAGATGCTATTGTCGAAAATAATGAGCAATGGGTCATGATAATTATCGAACATGTCATTTGCATGTTTAAGTAATATACAGTATATAGTCAGATATATAGTATAATATCTAACATGGATTAATTTCTATATCTTCTTGTAATAATTAACGGAATGATGTGAATGAACTTATAAAGAATAGAGTGTTAACCTCAAAATAATAGTATGGCGTTTTGACGCCTAAATGATATCAAAATCGTTTGTATGCAGCCATTTGTAGCTGTCGGTTGCTTGTATCATGGCGCTTCCATTCGATTTTTCTTAATTACGAAACTGAGTTTACCTTTGTTTTAGCACCAGGAATTTATTGTGTAAACTGCTATTTTATGACTTTATTATAACGTGCAATTTTTATAAATTTCCTGAATCAGAATTCCCGAAACAATTTCCCGAATAAACTAATTCTGTTAGGGAATAAGTAATAGTTGCACGTAATTACTATGCATGATGATCTAATTCCTAGTATTATCAAATTCGTGTTTATCAGTGTCTATACATATACAGAACATTGAAATCTAAGCTATGGAATTTATAAATATGGAATTTAGTTCATAAAACGTGTATAAATTACAAAATCTATTATTAATAACAAATTAATGTTATTAATAACAAATTATTCACAATGTAAATTTATAATGAAAGTGAAAAAATTAATAAATTATTGGTTATGCTTGAACTTATAATGTAATTGTGTTAAAATATACTTATAATTTACAAAATGTTTATAAATTATTACACTAATTGGTAACAACAAATTAATGTTGTTAATACAAAAACGCTCTACAATGTAAATTTATAGTAATAGTAAAAAATTAATGAATTATTGACTAATAAGGCGAAGAAATAATAATTAATAGAATCGGCAGTTTTAGAAATTTTCAACTGGGGTGGGGGGCGCGGCTGATCGGCGGCTATATAAAGGGCGACGCGACGCAGCAGCAGCCATTTGTTAGTTCGATCTCGGAAGTGAAACATCTAAATTACATAGTGCGCGAGGGGTGGGGGTCCGAAGTGAGGTTGGGGTTGGCCACCCCACCCTCACCCCACCCCATTAATCAATTTACTAATCATTTTTCTTTTGTTTTCAGCTATTAATTTTTTTTTTGTTTACAGGTTTTAATAATTTTTTATTTTTCAGGTTTTAATTATTTTTCTTCTTTCAGATTATATTTTTTCGTTTTTATTTACTTTTATTTGACAATTCGAATATTTCGTATAATATTCGAATGTCTCGTCGTTGGTTTGATTATGTCTCATCGTTGGGTTGTTTATATCTCATCGTTGGGTTATTTATGTCTCATCGTTGGGTTCTTAATAATTATTTTTCTTCTTTCAGATTTTACTTTTTCCTTTCTTTTGTTCTTTACTTGAGAATTCGAATATTTCGTGTTATATTCGAATATTTCGTCGTTGGTTTATTTATATCTCATAGTTGGTTTGTTTCTCTCTCATCGGTGGGATGTTCCTTCCACTTGGTTAACCTTCATGGTGTCTATTCTTTCGTTTTCTTCTACTAATCCGTTTCTTTTCAGGTTTATATTAACAATAATATATTCTGTTTTAGCTTTTAGGTTTCTTAAGATTCTCGAGGTTTCATTTGATGCACATGGATGGACAAAGCGGGGTGCTTGTGTTTAGACCTAAGTAGGTGTAAGATAGATACCTAGATTAAGTATCATGTGCGCGCTATTTGTACAAAGGTAAGCTACCTAATTTGGAGCGAAATATATCAATTCTCTATCCCCCTCGTTTACCAGATAGAACATAATTTTTCTCGCGATAATCGCGATTCTTCTTAAGTATCGACTAGCCTGCGCGACGTACTCTCTTGTACTTGATAACTACATGTTTCGTAAGTCATCCAAACGACTCGTTCCGACACTCACCCTCGCCACTGCCACCCTTGTCATGCATCGGTTCTAGGGTGGTCGGCGGGTTGGCACTCATCTGGAATCAATACGAGGGTCTGTCGGCCTTAGTCGTCCTGGGCACCAGCGCGTGCACGACCGGGGTATGGGCCCTGTAGCCGTGACACTGCATATGGGCCTACGGTCAGACCCCATGGGATGATTAATTTCTCCCCCATGTGGCAGGGGCCTGCGTGACCGGCTACAGGGCCTCGCTAGGGACCCTCGGGTTGATTTTGGATGTTTCGCTGGTTCGTCGATCGCTCTCGTTCGCGAGTAAGTCATGGCGGGGTCTGCGGTGGCTGGGTGAGCTAGGTTCGATCGGGAGGGTGCCGAGGCATGGAGTTGTCTTGTACACGAGAGTACGTCTCGTAAGCTAGTCGGTCTTTCGAATAATCGCGAACTCGTTCGGGCGCGATCGCGATTTTTAACTTGCTCGCGTTTTTGATATTTCATTCCCTATTTTTATGGGAACTTGAAAGTATCTTAGCGTTGCGACAGTAGAGTTTTAGTACACCGAATCGAAGTTCCCTTTGTAAGACACAAAATAAAATAAAGTGTCAGTAGAGTCACTTTAATTTAATTCGCTCCAAGTTAGGCTAGGCTACCTTTGATACAGATAGCGCCAGTAGGCTGCGCCACTAGGGCGCATGTCGGGTCTCGATGCGTAGCCACCTCCACGTGGTGAGACCTGGTAATTGGTATCGTTTCCCAAAGAACAATTTTTTGGAAACGATACCAAGCTAAGAGCTACGCTTCAAATTTAAACTATTTGCTATCTATTGTAAATTTTCAATGTTCCTTCTAAACTTTGTCAATGTTTTGAAATTTTGTAACAGAAATGTATTTTTCCTTTTCGTAGATTGTTATATTTCTACTCCACTGTAATTGCTGTCCGGATTCACAGTCTTTCTATATATTCTGTATTTACTGATAAATGAAAATAAGGTGATATTTATTGGGGAATTTTTGATGTAAATACTAGAATTTGATGCTGTTATTGATATATGTCATGTTTTTAATCGAATTGGATGTATTCGATATATATGTATAGAAATATTTTGTTATAATGTAAGAATAATGTCGCGAATTATTGATATATCTCCATATCGAGCACCGAGTGCTATTATTTAGAATTCGTTTTCATTTATCTCCTCTTCGCTTTTCTAAAGTCACGAATTCCATTTCTGTAACCACCAAGGACATCTTCCGGCGTATAGAGATCGTTACAGAATAGAATTTGTTAATAAGATTCTTGCACGACAGATAGCGTGAAGCACGCAGAAAGTTACATCGGTTGCAAGAAGGAAAGAAAAAAGGAAGGACGTGAAGATGAAATTCCAAGAACTCTGATGAAAAAGGGACACCGTGAATATCGAAGAATGAAACTACTTTCGTCACAGAAAAAGGTACATATTTCAGTGCAACGGATTGCAAGCTGTCCACCACGCCTTTCTTGCATCGTCAGTGCTAGGGTTGCGTGATGAAGATCAAGGATAAACGAGAAAGTCGTCTTCGAATAATTTCATTAAACCATGCACTGAATTCCACTTGATGTCCTTCATGTATATACGTTCGTCGAATTGACCTCAGAAACGTAACATGCATCAAACAATTTTGGTATTTTTTCTATTGTTACATGTATGAGGTAGCAACAAATTAGCGAAAAAACGTATGAAGAATTACGTTTCGAAACTTTAAACGCGTTTTCCCCGAAACTGTGTTTCTAAAAATGGTGTGCAAGATATATCCAGACCCAATCGTCTAATTATTATGAAATTTTGCATATGCCTTTATTATAACACTTATTAGGCATTGATATTTGATTTTCGAAAAATTGTTAACTTTAATTGCTAATTTCAAATAATTTATATTCCCTATTATTATTGAATATTATTATTCTACATTATTAAAACGGATTTACATTATTTGGTATTTGAGAATTGCAAACTATGTAATTTATTGTCTTATTCGTTAATTTCGATCTATAATTACACTAGGAATATTCTAAACGAACTTCATTGTAAAAATAACATACTTTGCCCGTAATTATAAGTGCTTCCTATTCAACTGTCCATCGTTCCCTTTCATTCGAGTCTCATCGTGTAATCACGAAACCTGGGACATACGATTTCTAATAAAGTTAAGGGTTCGGCGTGAGTAGAGATGGTTAAGATGATTGGATGATTCTGATGCAAATGAAGTTTCTTCGTAGACTAAATTAAGCTTGATGCAAGATAAGGAATAGAATTAAATTAACTAGTGCTCGTGTACCATACGTTTATAACAAATTTGTTTAATGTAATCAAAGATATTTTATGCTTTTCGAATGACCATTATTCGTTATTAATTAATTAAAGAATTAACAAAATATAATAATATTATAATTGATATCAATGATAATTAATTGATATTAATTACATTAACTATTATTAAATGGTCGGATATTTATTATTACTGTTTACTAGCAAATGGTTTAATATATACAAAATTAAAATATCTAAAATTTCCAAACTAATTAACTGTTACAAACGGTACATTCTAAATATAATAAAATAGTCTTTCAAAATTCAAAACTGTGTAATTAATTCTAAAACCGCACGCAACGATGAAAGAACTTAATTTTCATTACTTCGAAATACTAAATTCTCCGTTTTCATGGAGATAAACCTGTCCAGTGAAACAAATTCCAGAAAAACGAATATAAAAGGCTATCCGAAAGTACTTGGACGAAAACCACATACTTAATTACATTCTCTCGAGGCATCACCTTTCAAGATACTCCAAACAGTAAGAAAATGGTAGATGAGAAGTGGAGGATACGTCGAGGGTAACTTAACACCCTCCATTGTCCCGAAACCCAAGAAAACTCCACGCAGCATAGAAAATGGTACATTTTTCACATTGCTATCTCTTTTCTCTGCTATTTGCCACGGAAAATAGGATACAAGAGAGTGGGCAACGGAAATTTCTAAAAATTATAGAAAAATTCCATACCGTGATACGTAAAATACGCTTCTACAATCGCATTTAAGTTCGGAATACCGTGGTTGATAAATTACTCGAATAGTAGACGTTATTTACTCGGTTTGTAAAATTGTTCCAGGTATTATAAGGCGAATAAAGAACCACGGTTTATTTATTATCCGTTTCAAACGACTCGCTTATGGCCCTGTGCTCTCGAACATTTCTCGGTAATATCAGGAAATGTCACACGCATACACAGAAGCGAAACCGCAAGATCCGCGAGACACGGTGTACTCTAGGCATAAATAAAGTAAAGAATCGTTCCATCCTCGAGGACATGGCTGTTTCGCATTTTAAACGACGTTGAAAAACGAAACAGCAAGGACAGCAACGATGGAAAATTATTCCGGCCATGCCGGTCATTCGACGCTGCTTTTATACCTTTCATGGTATTTATTTATTAATTCGACTCTTCCATCGAGCTACATAATGAGACCTCGTTGAAATATTTTTCGTTTTCATTTCTACGTGAACTAACATCTCGATTATTATGCTTGGTTAATAGCAATTTTTCGAAGAAATCTTTTTCAATCGCGTTCAGTATGCAGTCGAGCAAAAATTACAGAATATTTGAAATTTCTGAAATATTTTTACAAGGAAATTCCTTTACCATGTCTTAAGTAACTTCAAAAATCTGCTTCAAAGTATCCTGAATAAATTCTAGAATTGCTATAGAATTTAGATGATCAATAAATAGATCAATGAATTGATCCATTGGCAATGTATAGTATACTCTATGGATGCCTATATGCAGTACTTACTATATTCATTGCTAATAGGAATACTATTGGTATTTGAAGCGATAATTGATTTATTCACTGATCATTCTAGTATTGCTATAGAATTTAGATGATCAGTAAATAGTCCAATGAGTTGATCCATTGCCAATGTAGAGTATACTGTACTGATGAACTCATTGCAACCTAACCTAACCAACGCCGATTCCAAGTAAATTGGAAAAAGGAAAACGCCATAGATAAGATACGCGAAATTATTTCTCGCCTCCATACAGTTTACAAAATTATTCGTTAATGATTCCTACGATTCGTTTCTTCGTACATTTCGTAAATTTTTTAAGGAACTTCACGTTTTTAGCTTAGATAGGAGAATGATCAATTGAGAATGATCAAACGTGAAAATGGAAGAGACAGAGAATCTATTAGAATATTTTGTTAATTCATCAACGTTATGTACATTAAAAACACGTAAAATATGTTTAATTATATCAAATTTGTCATAAACGGATGGTGCACGAGCGCTAGTAAATTTCAAGATAATTAAGATACTTCATTGTGAAAGGACTATTATTTGCAGAGAGAATTACGAGAAACAGGAGAGCGAAATGTCTCTCTTAGGTTTGAAAGCATAAAAGGAAACGCGTAAAAGCTCATTTAAATGGGTCCACGATCCAACGTGGCAAACACGATTCGTGTTTTCAATTCCATTCAACATTATTAATACCTTTCTAATGGAGTTCCATGCATTTATCTTTCCAATACGGGCACTGTTGAACTTCGATTAAAAAGTTTGAATTCAATCACGAAGTATACGTGATTTTAATATCGTCGATAAAAATTGCTTTCCAGGGAAACAGAATAGTTTTTCAACTGACTTCAGTCGTAAAGATAAACTTCGTGCGCCTCTCTTGAATTTTAAAACGAAGATATTCCACTTGAAACTCTGTTCCTTCGTCGTGCCGTTCTTTACACTTTGTAAAAATTCCGTCTTTTTGCGTTTGAACGTATATTTTGATATTTTGATTACGCATACTTTTGTAATATAGAAAATCTCTCAAATGTCAATCAGAAATATAATTTCGTTTTCCATTATAATTCTTCGTACATTTAAGAAACAATATACATTCTAATATTGTATATTTTTATAATCTTCAGAAATTATGCTTCGTCTCATACAATTTTTTTAAAAGTTATTATTCGCTTCGAACTGTGTTTATTCTATATTTATCATAGTTCGTAAATATTGTAATTTTTCTTGCATTTTTGGGAAGATTTATCTTTATATTTTATTTTTATATCTTTTTGTTATATTTTTTGTTATATATTTATATTTTTATATTATCGTCTTTATAGTAGCTTGTGAAATTATAGCTTCTACGTTCAAATTTATACGTTTCATTTCTTATTTTATACCTAAGATCTCTCTGATCGAGATCATGCGTTGAAAGCTTGCATATGAATTCTCGCCGCAGAAACTTCTTAAACTTCTTAAATATTTAAATCTGAGATTATAAAATTGCGTGGCTACCATAATAGGGATTAAAATATAATCTCGCAACGAAACTTCCCTGTTTACTTCTTCTCTTTCCGACCATAACTTAACATCCGACAGGGTCACATTCGGCAATCTGCTATTACGTGAAATTTGCAGGTTTAAATGGAAACGTGAAATATTCCTGTAGGATAATAATTCATAAGATTGATTTTCCTAGAACCAGAAACGTGAACCAAATAAGTTTCGAAGCACGGAAGATCGGAGAATCGATACATTCCCATGCGATTATGTTTTATTTATAAGATGCAACATTGTTTCAACGTTAGCTCCAACATTGTATAATGTCGTTCGATGTAATCCTTTTATATCACTGTTTTTATTAACACAAGTTACTCGCTGTGACTTCTACGTATAATGTATCTTCCATTACCTATTAATTATTAATTATTAATTATTATCAATTTAATATTTACTATAGTTTAATTTTCTTTCCCTTTAGTATTCCTCTATTATTATTTATTTTACTAAAATCAAATCAAATTTTATCTATAAATTATTTTTGAGATAGCTACATCTTATTTATTTATTTATCTTTTCACTAACCTAATTAGTTTCTATGCAACTTTAATTTTCTTTTAATTCAATTTCCTATTCTTTACTTGCTATGACTTCTACGTATAATGTAACTTTCATTACCTATTAAGTATTATTAATTTAATATTTACTATAGTTTAATTTTCTCTTCCTTTAGTATCCCTCTATTATTATTTATTTTACTAAAATCAAATCAAATTTTATCTATAAATTATTTTTGAGATAGCTACTTCTTATTTATTTATTTATCTTTTCACTAACCTAAGTAGTTTCTATGCAACTTTGATTTTCTTTTTATTCAATTTCCTATTCTTTTATTACGCTTTGATAAATTAAAAATGAAGTTTCTTTTATCTGTGAATCATTTCTAGAAGCTAGTATTAATTTGTAACTACCATTATTTCTTAGATAATCGTGAAATAAAATTTTTAGATAAAAAGAATTATTCACGGACTGCGAAAGTATGGAACAAGGAGGACGATGAAATAATCTATAATATCCTTAACTCTTATCTTTCGTATTACTCTCTACTTGATCATACATCCTGTATTAAGAGACCACTCTTCTGACGAATAATGTAAATTAGGAAGAAGAACCTGGCTGTCGATAAGATAAAAACGAGTATATAGATTTTGCTATTCATCGCTGGGGCAAATATATCTACCGTTGACAGTGTGTGCGAGGTCTTTAATCGAACTCGTATGAAAAAGGAGACACTTCCCACGCTTCTACGAAAATTTATTATGAAGAAACGAGGGCATACTTTCCTGTCACAAAGGGGAAGTAATTTCACTGTTTCATCTCGAGAATTTGAAACAGAGCAAATATGAAGGACGAGGTGACTTTGTAATACACTTTCGCGTAGTATAAAAATTAATACCGAGGATAAAATATTAAAAGCAAGGCAAGGTATTATGTTACAATGTTTGGTTAGAAATAATAGAGAAACAGTTTGTACCTACATACATTGTTAAAACATTTCATTTAATCAGAAATTAAGAAAATATTTCTTTGAGATAGAAATATATAAATTATTGACTAGTTTGTTTATAATGTTCCTCTCTCATTTCTCTACATGGAATTATATTTCTTCTTGTAATTGCTTCGGCCTAGAATTATATCGCTTTTATTAATCATTATATTTTAAATCATTATTTTATTGAAATGTAATACAGGAATTTTTCTACTATATTCTATTATTTTATACCTATATTTTCCTATCGTTAATAGACATGTTGTCCATTTTGCTCAATATCATATAGATAGTATTAACCTACTATATCTAAAATTTTATTTATCGATAGCAGAAAAATATTCTAACTATTTCAGATATAGGAAGATAAGATATATGTATAACAAGATAAGGTAAAATATACAGAGAAATTCAAATGCACATTTACACTTTAATCCGAAATTGAAGAAAAAATTGTTTCAGTTATTTCACACGAATTTCTAATACTTGAATAATAAACGATTGGAATAAATAAATCAAATTTAAAACATTCCTATTCTTGCACAACCTAATATTTCCATTTCAAATATAAAAACCATCTAACAAAATATCTAAAACCAGTCACGAGATTTCATTACACGTAAAAATTCCTATTTTTATATAACCTAATAAACTCCTCTTTTAATATTTCCATGTCAAAACATGAAAATTACACGATACCCAAAAATAATTACGAGATATCGAATAAAACAACCAGAGCAATCGCGAGACTTCACTGCACACGATTACGATAAAATGTCGAAAATTCCTACGTTTATATAACCTAATAAACTCCCTTTTTATATTTCGATTTCGCAAATCCGGGACTGCGCGAACGCAGGTCCCGACTACCAAAAATTGTGCGCTCGACATACCCACATTAGGAGTATTCGCAAGGTTCAGCTCCACCTTAGTGCAATGGAAGAGCCTCGCCCAGAAGGAACCGCCTTCCTGATCACGGTATCCTCCGCGCCAAGTAAGTTATACTTTGATACCATTCCCGATAGACCTTATACCTATCGACAACACATCTTTCTCGCGAGAAATTTCATAGAGAACGAATGTCATCTAGTGGACAACGCCGGATCGTGATCGTACGGTCTTCAGAAACGAGTGAGACTCGCGAATCTTTGTTCGATATACTCATTGATTCTTGCTTCCAATCATATCGACTGTATTTATAGCAGATTAGATAAAATTGATCTGACATATCGTGAAACCTGACATACCGATCGTGCGAGAAATAGGTTCGTTTCTTGGTTATATTTCATGTTCGAAGCGTTTAATTTTGGAAATTTGATAATCGGTTAATATAGTTGGTATAAATATGGTAAACATTATTTCGTTTCTTAATTATATTTCGTGTTTAAACAGTTAAATTTAGAAATATAATTATTAATTTAATTATCAACAATTTTTCTCATATTATACGTATGTACGTATGTAATAATGTATTTTACCGTAATTGGGGTTGCAAGAAAATACTATATATGCAGTATATTACGATTTTCTACTCTCTTCTATATATTCGCTGAGGTACAATGAGGATCATTAAAATTTATGAAATTTCACTGATTTTAACCCGCAGTAAAAATTTCTTCGCGCAAAGCTGGGTAGCGCATAAGAATTTTCCGAAACATAAATTCGGAAACTACCGAGCGATACAAAGTAAGCACCATTAACACGGGAATTACGTGCATCGAGCCACGAGAACAAGACGTATGTAAGTTCTGAAACGTGATAAAAACTAATAAACGTTTGCTGGAACAAGTCTTATTTCCTTTGCTATCGTTATCGAGATGCAGCCACCGGGGAAATATTAATTTTCACAAAGATTAATATAATTCAACGAACAACAAATTACCTCTTTGTTTCTACCCTGTTTCCGCGACCGTCTGACGTTCGTTGTAACGCTTATCAGATTTAATTCATTACGTGCAATTGTTAAAGAAGATATCAGACGGGTAACACGTGCCAGATCTACTCCGTGCACGCCTTAATCGTCGTCGATAAATAAACAGGTGACCTCCCACAGCGAGTGGTCTCGTTAAACCGGCGACAACATCGAGGGAGAGACGCGAACGCTGGGAAAGAAAAATACGGTTGCGCGGTAAATATTTATGGGTCCATTGGCTTTTTATATAGAGAGTCGAGCGTTTTATTTGCGTATTCATCGTGTGCTACAAAGACGTATCCAAAGACGTAACCATCGCACCAAGGCGCTGGTAGAGCGCAAGGTTTCGACGCTATTTAAAAAAGCAGCGGTTCGATCAATGTGGCTACCTTGACGGAGTGCCTTCATGCGCGTTTAACCGGCAAGGAAAAGTACGCGAAAAAGGCAGCTTTATTTAGAGTCATGGAAAGCGAGATGATTCCTGTCCCTTTTTCCCGTCGTTCGCGAATTTTTCCACCCGGTGCAACGAGTCTTCGTACTTGGCGGCATAGATGTTTCCCGGACTCGCCGCGTGGCGGCGCCGCGTTACATTGAACATCTACGAGTCTATTAGCTATTCACTACCAACAACGCGAATATTCTTCGGTCGCGAGGAAATGAATTATAAATAACCCGTTTGGAAATTAACGAATCGTGATGATTGCTCGGAAATTATGAATCGATGGCTTTAGTCGTAGTATGAAGCTGTTGTAATGGGATGCAACGCTACGGTGGTAAATAAAACGAAGATCTTCGCGCGTGTAACTGTGACACATCTATGACATATTTGATTGCGAATTATAGTTTTATGAGAGATTAAGAAAGTTAAATGAATAAAATGATAAAAAAGGAGAATATTCGATGCAAAGTAATTGATCTTTACAATTTATGAATTTATGTATTCAAACGCTTTTATGAATTATATTTTTATGGAAATATCAGAATAGTTGTAAGAGAATTTAAGAACTGAATTGATGAAACTGTTGAAAAAATTGAGGAAGCTATAGCATTTGTGATAACAGCATATTAAAAATTATAAAAGATATAATTAACCTGATTTCTAATACAAAAATCACCGATGCTTGTACAATTGTTCGATATTTGGAAACCATTATCTTCTCGCATAATAAACTATTACACCCTAAATAAGTTATTTACCATCGAAATTTCCATGTGTGGCCTTCTACGTCACTGATCTGCAAATCCTGTTAACAGAAACGTTTTATTTCCTTTTCATTTCGGATTTTACGCGATTTTTCGACATTTTACGCGATTACATAGGCAGCTATTTTAAATCACCTATGCGTCAGTTAATTATTGCAAATTATTAACAGTGTACAAGTCACAAACATTCATTTTTTACTTCAAAATTATCAAATTATAATAACTGGTTTCAGATTCTTTTTGCGTTTTACATTGTTGAAGCTATGCAGCTATTTCTGACAAAATTAATAGAGATATTTATCGAATAGAAACACGATTACAATAAACCTATTTTATTTATATTATTTATTCCAATTTTGCCATTTATGTTATCTATATTAAGTATCATTATTTCCAAATGGAATAAATATTTGTTATTGTCTATGCTTAATTATTTTACACTGACATTTCAATTATTGTTATTGCTGTTGTCTGTATTTTATTACATAGTATGTATCAGTTGCCCCAGTTTCAACAACCGATCAGTGAATCAATTCTTCGGAGTACGAAGACTCCTCCAGGCCGGAGCCGTATTCCTGGGAAAAATTGGCATAAACCTTGAAAATTTTCGAATTATCGTCGTTTCAGTCGCAAGTGGAGCAGCGTATACATCGTGCCTTGAATTTTCGTTTAAACATCGGGGTTATAGAACCTGTTGAAAGAGAATTTGCGTAATAGCACGTTTGGAGCCAAGGAGGTCGCTACTTCACTGAGTATTTTTATGCGATTCACCCACTTCTTTTTTCAAGGGACACAAAACACGTTACACGACCTCGTTTTTTTATATATATATATTGTTTTTTCCTACTCTTTCTCCTTTTTTCTTTCTTTCTTTCTCGTGCCACGAAATTTACAGCGTCCGTGAATAATCGAGCCTGTGCGCTATGGGTGCTCATATGTTTGTTTCTGCAAGGAAGTTTATCCGACCTGCTTTTCGAACCGTACGAGAGTAATTGAATTTTAATTTTCGCGAGGGATTAGATCCGTTAAAAATTTATTCTGCACTCCAGCCGTGTGATGTTAGGGTATTGATGCCGAGAAATCGTATCGTACTACGATATTTTAAACGAATATAGTTTCGACGCACGTCTCGTTCAATATGTCCCTGTTCCTTCGTGTTGTTTTAAAAAATCTATTTTTGACGTTTTAGATATTGCTAAAACAATCACGTTGCGTTTTTTATTCCGTCTCTATTCTTGAAAAATAAATATTTTCACGTAGCTACATCCGGTGAAAAATTTGTGGAATTTTATAAATATAGGAAATCGGTGTTTACACCTTTAATTTCTAAAAATGGAAGAATATCAAACGGGATATTTAAATTTAGAATAACGTATTTTCGAGTAACTTGCAGTGTAAATACGTATGTGGCAAATACGAAATGTCAGCAGGGTTACTAAAAGTGGAAGTGACATTTTATGATTTTTTTTTAATCTCTCCTAAGATTGTTTTTTAATGGATTTTATTTTTAATACTCATGCGATAGATATTTTGAAAGATATATATATATTTTCGTTTGGTATTTTTAGATGATGAATTTAAATGTCACTCCAATAACTACGCGCTCGTAAAAATATTTTAACATTTCTTGCTGAAAAAGAATTATTTATAAATAATGATAGTATCGATCCTTCTCCTTCGTTTTATAGCGATAATTTAAGATGTTTATCAAGAATGATGATCCAATTTTAGAACAGCCTGAAGAATGATCATTCGAGTGCTGACTCAACCTAAATAAAATTTCTTAATAAATTCTTTGCCAAAAGCTTCATTTTTTTATCGATATCGAAATACTATTAGGATTATTAAGATATCACCGATTTTCTATTCCAATTAAAAATTAAAAATAAATTTTACAAATTGCTATCTAGCAATTATATCGATTCAAAGATATTGTGGTCATCAACAGAGGAATGAACAAATAAGAAGATGAATCGAATAGTTTGTGTACATAACACAGTTTTCAAACAGAGTACTCGATAATGTAAGCCATGTAACAGTATATCAAATTGATTTTCATACCAAATCAATTTTATAGTTACTAAAGCATCCAGACCTAACGTATGTTGCAATGTAAAGCTAAATTACTTTTTATAGGATCACATCGCTGAACCAAGTTCCAGTTCCGAAAGATAATTCTATTCTCACCGATCCTTACATACGATCGCGTCGCCTTGAACTACTTTGGTATTACTTTGTATAAACTCGTTAAACGAAAGAGTCTCTTTTCACCTAACAAGACGTATATAAAATTACCTGTAGTTCTGGTCGTCGTTCAAAGTACCAAATATTAAACTGTAGTAGTCCTTGGTAAATTATGGTAACACTATATTCTTCTTTCGTTTCATTTGTTATTATTTCTATTTTATTTAACGTTATTACCATTAAAAGATTTATGGAATTATTATCAATATGTATATTACAATATACATATACCTTTAATTGCAATTGTATCACGTTTTTTTATTCAAATATTTTTTCCTTCATAGTATATTGGAATATAAAATATTGTATTTTAGATCCTCTTGATTACATTGCAATTTCATTTGAATGGAGTATATGTACGACTGAAGACGTCAAATAGGAATTATTACGATTAAATGTTAAGTAATATAGATTTGTGAATACCGTGGAAACTTTTTAAGGATGCTGTATTAATCGTTATTAATTAATAGAGGAATGACGAGTGGTTTATCCTGAAAAACATTCATCGTGTGAAGAAGAGAGACTCCATTTTGACAAAAGTCCATTCATTGCTCAACGACGATTTGGATCCTACTCTGAAACACCACAGTGGTTTGATTTCATCATTTATGGCTTTTTTATTTTATTGCTTCATTATTTCTAGCCTGTTTTGAAATTATTTCGTCGAAGTTGCTCGTATCAAATTCTTCTCGCAAGATACATCCGATGTTTATTCACGTGTAGAGTCGATTAAAGTGGCACGATTAAAATGGCACGAAAATGAAACGAAAATACGAAGAAGAGCCTCGAGAGAAACAAGTTTTAAGTTTGGCTCTGGCCTGTATTTACTTTGCCTCACGGTGCACTTAGGCTATTTGTTTCTAATCAGAATTTAGTATTTCTAGACTTCCGCCTATTAACAAAAGCTGTAACGTTCCACAAATGTTTCACCTGTTTTCATTGCTTTATGATAATGCCTCTATCCCATTGTATATACTGATTATCCTGCTATACAAGAATTTTCATCTTAAAATTATTCTCAGGAAGAAGGAAAAATGACTACATATCCTTTTAAGTTCGAAATTATTATAACTTCGCAAATTAATTAGGAGTATGCTGCAATTATTATAATATAATATTATTATAATTATATTATTTTAACTATATTATATTATAATATATATAAAATTATATATAAATACCTATGAATAGTTCAAAATTAAATATGATAATTCTAATAATAATAATTATATACTGTCTGTTATTAATTCATTGGCATAGTTGATTATTGATTATCAACCCTTTCAATCTCAGTAACGTTTTTACTCATAATCCAGAGACGATCATTAACCCTGGCCTAATTAATTCAATACCATTGATTCTGATCATCGCTTAAATTTGCTCGACATACATTTAATGAACTCATATCCAATTTCTATCTTATTGACATACATCATATCTCTGATTATTAATCCTTTGAGCCCCGATGCCAATTTTGATACGAGCAATGAATATTCCAGTATATTCGATTCACACAAATTCATCCTAGTCTGCTCTACATAACTAATCCTATCACAGACCAAAATTTAGAATTTTCCTAAATGTCAGTGTCCAAGTACCCGAATGGCCCTTAACATTTAATGCATCGTTCTAAAATAAATTTCCGCTTTTTCTTTTATATAGTCGACCTATTCAACGAATGAGTGAGTCAATTAATAAAATACAATGAAAAAAAGAAAAAAAAAGAAAAAGAGAAAAGCAAAATAACTTAACCCTAAACCTACCACGGCCAAATATCCGGTGACTGAAGATAAGAAAGAATAGGCTCAAAATAAACGAAATAACAGGAGAAATTGAAAGACCGATTACACGTACGAGTATATTGGAATAAAAATCATGAATTCGAGTGACCAAAAAGGCAACGTTGAAATCAGAATTTTTAACGAAAATTTAAAAAGCGATCCCTTAAGCCACGAAGTCACGAAGACGGACAAAATTTGCTACAGGAATATAAAAAGATAATAATATCATCTATAAATAAAATTACGAAACTGTTCCCATTCCGATATTTCACATATCTTCGCGTTATTATGAATTTACCAAGTGATTATTAATTCTTGGCTACAGAGAAGCTCCTCTCGAGTAGGAAGGGCTAAAATATAGATACTAATAATAAAACAGCGAGTAGGCGAACTTCTTGCAGCAAAATTAACAAGATTTCAGATGCATAAGAATAAAACGTTATCACCGATAGTATCGAAGCACCTAGGCAACAGTAATCACGCAAAGACGCTCGGAGAGCAGAACATAGAGCGCACGTAACTGGAAACGGTAATCCAAGCCTTGCAATGTAGTCTTCTTTCGCAAGGATTCCCGTTCGCGTGCTTTTTTCGAGTTACAAATATTCAAGGCGTTCGTCTTCTCGATCCTCGAGATCGACACAAAGGACACGGCTGCACGTATGGACCTTACGTGAAAGGTAGAGTTGTCATCGGTGGAGGTTGCTTAGGAGCGAGAGGACGACAGACCGTCACCCACGTAGCTCGGTTTTCGTCACGCTCTTACGGTTACGCGGCAATGCGAGAACGCGTTTCGTAACGTAAACACGTAGCCGGACGACTATACACCGTATCCGGAGCGATGCTCCTTCGAGAAGCCCGTTACTTTCGTCGAATTTGACCGGCCATCGCTACCCTGTCTGATGGAACAGCGGAAGAGGACGGACACGAAGCCGTTCAAATTAACTATGGCACCCGGCCCATGGAGGAAGCTTGCAAGGACGTATTGCATTTCTCTCCGATCTTCCGTATCCTTTTTCCTTTACTTTGCGTGTGTGTGTGTGGCACGTGTGTTTCAATTGTGCATACGAAATAAAAAATAGAGATTTTTGTTTAATACAGGCATGTACAAAATAATATATCAACGAAGTGCTTGTATTCTACATTTTTTGAAGATATTATTCTCTCGATGTATTGTATTTCTCTTCGATCTTCCGTAAGTTATTAATTCATTGGCATAGTTGATTATTGATTATCAACCCTTTCAATCTCAGTAACGTTTTTACTCATAATCCAGAGACGATCATTAACCCTGGCCTAATTAATTCAATACCATTGATTCTGATCATCGCTTAAATTTGCTCGACATACATTTAATGAACTCATATCCAATTTCTATCTTATTGACATACATCATATCTCTGATTATTAATCCTTTGAGCCCCGATGCCAATTTTGATACGAGCAATGAATATTCCAGTATATTCGATTCACACAAATTCATCCTAGTCTGCTCTACATAACTAATCCTATCACAGACCAAAATTTAGAATTTTCCTAAATGTCAGTGTCCAAGTACCCGAATGGCCCTTAACATTTAATGCATCGTTCTAAAATAAATTTCCGCTTTTTCTTTTATATAGTCGACCTATTCAACGAATGAGTGAGTCAATTAATAAAATACAATGAAAAAAAGAAAAAAAAAGAAAAAGAGAAAAGCAAAATAACTTAACCCTAAACCTACCACGGCCAAATATCCGGTGACTGAAGATAAGAAAGAATAGGCTCAAAATAAACGAAATAACAGGAGAAATTGAAAGACCGATTACACGTACGAGTATATTGGAATAAAAATCATGAATTCGAGTGACCAAAAAGGCAACGTTGAAATCAGAATTTTTAACGAAAATTTAAAAAGCGATCCCTTAAGCCACGAAGTCACGAAGACGGACAAAATTTGCTACAGGAATATAAAAAGATAATAATATCATCTATAAATAAAATTACGAAACTGTTCCCATTCCGATATTTCACATATCTTCGCGTTATTATGAATTTACCAAGTGATTATTAATTCTTGGCTACAGAGAAGCTCCTCTCGAGTAGGAAGGGCTAAAATATAGATACTAATAATAAAACAGCGAGTAGGCGAACTTCTTGCAGCAAAATTAACAAGATTTCAGATGCATAAGAATAAAACGTTATCACCGATAGTATCGAAGCACCTAGGCAACAGTAATCACGCAAAGACGCTCGGAGAGCAGAACATAGAGCGCACGTAACTGGAAACGGTAATCCAAGCCTTGCAATGTAGTCTTCTTTCGCAAGGATTCCCGTTCGCGTGCTTTTTTCGAGTTACAAATATTCAAGGCGTTCGTCTTCTCGATCCTCGAGATCGACACAAAGGACACGGCTGCACGTATGGACCTTACGTGAAAGGTAGAGTTGTCATCGGTGGAGGTTGCTTAGGAGCGAGAGGACGACAGACCGTCACCCACGTAGCTCGGTTTTCGTCACGCTCTTACGGTTACGCGGCAATGCGAGAACGCGTTTCGTAACGTAAACACGTAGCCGGACGACTATACACCGTATCCGGAGCGATGCTCCTTCGAGAAGCCCGTTACTTTCGTCGAATTTGACCGGCCATCGCTACCCTGTCTGATGGAACAGCGGAAGAGGACGGACACGAAGCCGTTCAAATTAACTATGGCACCCGGCCCATGGAGGAAGCTTGCAAGGACGTATTGCATTTCTCTCCGATCTTCCGTATCCTTTTTCCTTTACTTTGCGTGTGTGTGTGTGGCACGTGTGTTTCAATTGTGCATACGAAATAAAAAATAGAGATTTTTGTTTAATACAGGCATGTACAAAATAATATATCAACGAAGTGCTTGTATTCTACATTTTTTGAAGATATTATTCTCTCGATGTATTGTATTTCTCTTCGATCTTCCGTATCCTTTTCCTTTGTATGTGTGTGTGGGGGAACTATGTATGAATTGCTCATAGGAAATAGAAAATAGAGTCTTTCTTTTAATATAGAAATGCATAAAATAATATTTCGATGAAGTGCTTCGACTCTATATTTTTTGAAGGTATTACTCATTTGACGTATACTTATTTTTGTTCGATTTTCCATACTTCTTCCCCTATTTTAGTTTCCAATCCTTTGAGATTCCAGTGTTACGTATATGCGCTAATGTGTTTTCAGAAAATGAGATTATACGCAAATTTACCTGTGAGTACCCATTACCAAAATGATTAACTGTTCCTTAACTCTCATAAGTAAATGTACGTACCTACTAAGTGCATACTAAGTATATCTTAACCAAGTCATTGTCTCATATTCTTCCTATCGAAAATTGCAAACTTTTCTGTTTTCTGTCAAATCACTTCCTTGTACTTAAAGAGTCAATACACGACAGCTATACTTGAGTTGCATACAAAAATTAGAGATTTGTATTAAATATTGAAATGCAAGAAAGATAGGTATCAATCAAATGCTTGGGGTCTAAAATTACAATTAATATTTTTACAATTAAAAATATTATTATAGGAAGAAAAATTCATAGAAACGAGGAAAGTAATTAGAGACCAAGATAAATGCAGCAGATTATCTTGTTATGTTAATTTGGATGTATTATAATGAAGCAAGGAATCTTCTGCAGTTTCGGAAACTTCATTGATCAAGAATAATTATTAAACTTTCATCTTTGCGAAAGAAGAACAATATCGAAGTCATTTAGAAACCGAAGACTAAATATATTTCCCGAGTTATAAAAACTAAATACGATGCGTGGCTATGGAACGTTAACAAATATTTCAATTTCAATTTTATCACGGTATTTAAACAACCATCGAATTCACTAAATAAATTCGCAAAAATTTATCTCTTTATGGCTCCTTTAGTTACCTTCGACAAGGGTAAAATCTTTTTACAAGATCATTTTATTGAGACTATAAAACGATAAGTTTACTATCAATTGCAACACTATTGCAGCCGAGAAGACAATATTTAACGTCAAACAAGATAAGGAATAAAGATTCATACGGTAATAGATTAGTCTCTTTAACACTACAGTACCCTCGGAGTAATTTTTATCGCCTTTGTTATGGTAAATATTTGGGAATAATTTTTTCTTTACTAAAAATGATTATTTAATATTCCACGAAAAAGCTTTGGAAGAAAGGAAAAACTTTTCTAAGAAACTTTGGAAGACACGTGTGCTGCCAAAATTAATAATTTTCAAGAAACTCTAATTTCAAGATGATGTCCAGGACACTTCATTTATTTCGCAACTGCAACTTCTCTTATAAAGAAGAAAGCAATGAAAAATGATTTCAACTTTGTGTAAATGGTTGGAAATGATTATTTACAACGAAAATATCCTTTAACATATCCTAAATTTTTATTTTTTCTCGATATTGAATTCCTGACTCTTATCCAATCTCGAATAATTTTGAATTCTTTTACGTCATAATTACCATAAAAATCAAAATCATTTATGCTAGCCTTTTATTTTTTCTATTACCGATAATTTGCAGTCACTTTTTGCAAAATAAATGTTAATTTACGTATATTAATCATGTATGCTTATTTATTTTTATTATACCGTCCCATATGATTATCCGTGTATATTATATGCATTATCCATTACAGGTATCCATTACAGGTCCGGTACTTTTACAGTTAATATACACACGTGATTAAAAAACTAATAAATTTTCCTGTGTTTTTCTACCAACTTTCTCTAAGACTAAATCCTATCACTAATTACTGGAAACCAAGCCCATTACCTTGTACGGAGTGGACACCATATTAGTAGCTGCAAGAATGACTATAGTTACTCAAAAATTCTCTAACGAACACGAAGAAAAGAAATAAATAAATCAAAAATACAAAACTCTATTCAGAGGTTTCCCAACACTGATTTGAAAATTCAAAAAGATCCTAAATAAAAAGTCGAAATACTAAATGATAAAAGAGCCAAAAACTGAAGATTTCCTATCAATTAATTATAATTAATTTAACATCCTTAACATTAATAGCTAAATATAAATAACTAATAACAACGATTCTAAATATAAATAAACCAAACTAATTCAGCACCCACAAGTAACGTACAACTTACACAGTGACGTAGCTATAGCTTCTACTACCCAAAAAGCAAACTCACTACTGTTGCACCACCAATTGTCAGCAAGTATTAATCGACTAATAAAAGTCAGTAAATAAACACGAATAAAGAAGCCATGCAATCGTGAAAAGTATCGCCCTGGTATTTTCCCGTGCAACAAACGTCACAGTGCTCAAACGTATCGTGCTTCCGTATCGCATAATTTACCATTTAAACTGGATATCCTTTAACCTCCATGAAGCAGACCGGCAAAATCTAAATCTAAATTCTGCAAGGCATCGATCGCGAAACTGGCATGAAAGCACGTCAGGCCTCTATTTCGATGCCCGAGCGTTCATGGTGAATTCGCGTTAATTGCAAGGCCTAGCAGGGCCGATTCGCGAAGTTTTCGCATCGGATGGTCTGATACGCTGATACCGCAGTCGTCTGCATTGCAGTCCGCCACGAATACCAGTGCCGTTTGACACGGTAACAGAGGAAGTACGCTGGCATAATAAATGTCACGTGTACGGCAAAGACAGTGTCGCGAGCAACGTGCCTCTGAAATTATCGCGCAAACACACTCGAATGCACCTACCGTCATCTAGCAAAGGGCTGCAGCTCGCATCCTGCTTTAATTTGCACGGGGCTATGGCAAATATGCGAAGACACGGCCGACGTGGGGGCTTTCAGCCGCGATTATTAAAGAACGCCGTTGCCAGAGACAATTTTTCGTTTGAACACTCGGCGAAACGGCGAGGAATTAGAGGGATTATGAAATTCTTCGACCAACGAAATAATAGTCGCGAGGGCCTTTGTGAATGGAAAAAATGTCGCCGTTGTTTGAGCCGATGGTTGACAGTCTTTGGGGGTTGTTCAAGTAACGAGGGTTGCACGGATATTTTCTTTTTATTCCTTTCGTCTGATTTTCCGCTTGGCCGTCGATCGATGTTATTTGCAGTTGCAAGAATTATTTTTAATTATTTCGGACTTAGATTCGTAAATAAAAATAGATTTTATACAGGAACCTTTTTCCATGATGATGTAACGTAATATAGTTATAACGAACCTTGTTTTATACATGTTACTCGCAATGTATAAATAATTCTTTATGAATTACTATGAACTCCATATATATCAGAATGCAAGTCCCGCGTCACTTGTTTAATTATTGAAACACAACTACGTCTATACTATGTTATATATACACGCGCAAAATTATCTCAAATAAAATCCGAAGTTCAGCTGATTTGTATAAACCTAAACCTGCCTACATAAAAAACATTTGTTTGACGGTTCTTTCTTATATTTAGTCATTTTTGTTTATAGTATTGCATGGAATATTTAATATTAAACTATATTTTATGACGGAACTTTTCTAATTGTACTATATAATGTTTAATAATAAAATTTGTCGTGAACATTAACTGATCTATTATATAACTTTTTTAATTCGAATCTAATTTACATGAACACGCGTAACGTGCATACTCGTTCTATTTATAATAGATATGACCCGAGAAAAGAAAAGATAATTATTAACGAGAAAAAATGATAAGTATAAGTTATAGTGCGATAATACGTAACACGTTGCGCTGTAAAAAATAATAAAATTATCAACAAAACGAATGATTCTTCTGGATAATTTTACATGCGAAGCTCTCTTCTATTACATATCAATATCACATTGATATTATGTAATATTATATGTACATTATTATATATTATTTAATAAGTTACTATACAGAATATACTAATAACGCATTAATGTATAGTAAACTGAGTCAGTAAATAAATTCGATAAGTAATATCATCACAATGCAATCGATCATCTCGGAAAAATATCCTAAACCTCGAACGACAGTTTCCTATACATCATCCCACTTCTTTTACCAACAAACTCTTTTATCTTCCTCGTCATCCCCTTGAATAAATTCCCCAATGCGAGTTCATACGTTTACTTTATTTTCACTTTCCTCGGTGTACTCGAAAAAGAAGAGATAATGGAGAAAAAAAATCATCGAAAAAGAAGATAAATAACCGAGAGTGAATTAAACGCAGTCGTTGCAGAAGAAAATAAAGGATAACGAACAATTCGATTGCAGAGTACAATTTCAATACCGAAGTCTGCATTGTTTAGACCTGTCGCGAAGAAGGGAAGAAAAATGGAGGAAAGTGGAGAGACAGGAGATCGAATTTACATAAGCACAGTCTCTGCATATTTATAGAATGCACGGCTCGAGGTTCAAAGATTCGAGTTCCGAATTAATGAACTTCATACAATTGGATGTAGACTTAATAAACCCCCGAGGGACAATGGGATGACCTACAACCGGATCCGTGAGCAAGGGTTGCATCGAAACAAAGGGCAAACTTAAGATATCGAAATGGCCAACAATTCCACGTAAATCTTCGTTAAATCTCTGTCACGAATAAGCATACTATAATTTCGATATAGGGTGTCTATTATATTAACAGAAAGACTATTCGCCGGAATGGCAGAGGCAACTGCAGCCCCTACATTAAATTGCGCAAGGTTAGGTACATGCTAGATTATTTATTCGAAATAATGGAGGGACGAATCGATGCCGACAGTGCAAGATTCCTGGAATATAGAGACAAGAATAGGAAGAATAATAAAATGAAAGATATTTTTAGACAGGTATTGGTTCTAAGAAAGGCTAACAAATATCGCAATATATTAACAAGATACTTTCAAGTATCGATGAATATGTTATTATTTGTGGACTCGTTTAATAACATATAATTTAATTATTAAGCAAATTGTTTATATTATTTATTCCACGATATTAATTTATATTAATTCAGTCAGTTATTTAATTACCTATCATACCATATCCCAATTAATTTGAATATTTGTCAAAAATTGTTTAATACCAAAACTCCTTTAACTTTTTCCTACTTGCTATCACGTATACCTACAATTCTACTAATTTCTCGTCTAATTTCTATACAACGTATTCATCTCAAATTTATTTAAAATTCTTTTTTAATATCCTTGATAAACATGTAAAATGTCGCGTTACACTAAATTATTATTTCGTGATAAAACTATTAATTCGTGTGAGACGAAAATTTAGTTGGTCCAACACGCATTATCATCGATAAAAATTTGAAAATTTGCCTTGCGATGGGAATATCAGTTTGATTAAAAATCTATTTCGATTGAAAAGCATTTCGTTGTATGCTAGTAGGTCAGTGTCCCAAAAAGCGGCTAATTAAATTAGAATCACCGATCTGACATGCACAATGCAGATTGATCTAACCAATTTAATTCCCGAATAGAACAAAAGCAACGGAGATCCGAACGTGTCGTGAGACGACACCACCCACGTCCTTCGAAAAACTCATCCCCAAAGTGTCAGGCACACGTCCCACGGTTTAAAAGGACAATGATCGAATTGTTCGGAGGATAACGAGCATTTGCTTCGTTATGGAATACAATTGATCCGGTTGCCACGTGGCACACGTATCTACGTGCCTACTAGCCTGTTGGAAGTATTTGTTCAATTTGTTCGTACTTACCCAACAAGATCGTTATCCGGCCATTCATCGATTCTTCATTAAATCAACGCGCGCGGGAAATTTTCGCCTGCCATCGAGAAAGGACTTGCGTGAGATCCTTTCCAATTTCTTAGGTCTTTGCATCGGTTTACGTAATCACGTCGACTTTGTGCGTGTTTAATAATAAGCTATGATAATCGCTGTGCATCTTTCCATTTTCTTTTACGTTTACCTTTGTATATCTTATTTAACGTTCTTATCGTTAATAGTTTATTTCACCTGTGCGAATCGTGTGCTGCATAAATTCGTTTCTTAATAACTTATAGTAATCATTGTGTACATTTCCTTCTTCATATTTCTATTATATTGGAATTTATATTTTATACTGATTTTACGTCTGTATTTTTATTTCATGTTTAACGACGTTTGAGTATACGTACAATTTGAGAGAATGAGTATTTGGTATATATATATATTCACTTCTCAATAATTTGAAATAATCGTGGGGCAGTCCTTTGTTTTCATATGTATGTACAGTATGTTTTATTTATTTCGCTGAATATTTTATGTTAATTTTGTACTTATACGTGTATTGTATATTATTCGTGTACCGGCATACAATCGTTGTAGATAATTTACAACAAAGACATTTGCTCCGTAGATTCAGTTTTTATTTATATTTTGTAATAACCTTTGTGTACGAAAGTATTTCACTTTGTAGTTCTTCTTCTATCATATTTATTGGACATATAAATTTAATATGTTCGTGTATCATGTGAAGTAAAGGATATGCCACGCAACGTTAAGAATGAAATTCTGAAGCCTCGAGTTACTATCAATTTCCATTCACTGTCCTCGATATAGCTTTTCGACCAAAGGTAAAGCAGCATAATCGATGTTACACAAACGTTCATAATAAACGTTCAACGCGGAACACTCTTCGTTGTTTCACTGTGCTTATGGTTATACTTTAAACGGTGTATCCCATACGTCGTCGGAAATGTAAATATTAATGACAAGCAGATTATGTGCGACTAACGGGACTCACATTGTTCCTCGAGTATCATAATTCTAGTAAAAGTGCAAGTAAGTATACTTCATTTTCGAACTGTTGAACTTTTGATGATATGCAGAAAGTTCTAGCTTTCGTAAGCAATAAATTGACTCTAACATTTGCATAGAACTTTTCATGTGTTATGTATGTCACGACGCTTATATTTAGAACTACCAAAGTGCATATTCTATCAAATATAAAATACAGGAGACACCTACGTGGAAACGAGAGGAAACTAAAATTCGATATGGTTTGAAAAATGATAAGTCGTAAATAGACTTTTGGATTAAATCAAATACTTCATTTGAGCTTTAATTATTCCATCTTCTAATTCTTCATGGTCACATGATGGGTTTAATTCGATATACCACATAATTCGAATTTTTGTTTAATTTTATGTCGCAAAGTGACCCTTTGGATCGTAATTTAATTCAAACTTTAATCAAAGTGAACGAAAGTTGTATGATAATGAAAATTAAATGAATATTTTATAGAAATTACATTTCAGAATCAAATTATGACTACCTTTTGAAAGTACTTTATTAAATATAAACCAATTGGAATAAAATATTAGAAAGACTCGAACCAGAAAGGGTTAAACACTACGACTTTCTATTTTCCGTTTAATCTTTGTTGAATTATAGCAAACCCATTTATTTCTACACTGTTCAACATACCATTAATACAGAAATGAGCAAAGAGGGAAGAAAAGTACTTCAAAAAATGGTAAAAACTATACCTTGAATCACATTTGTAAAGGAAAACGTGTCTTTTGAAAGTGAAAGAAATTGAATTGTTTCAAAAAATTAAAGAACCTTCTTAACACAGTGATCCCTAGCATGAACTGAGAACTTAGATTAAAGCATTAATTAAGTATATCAACTATTGGAATAACAATCAAAATCCCATACAATATTTCACGTTTAGCAATACCAAGTAACTGGAAGGTAAAATATACCCGGTGCAGCCATACTGAGATTTTGAGATAATCCGCTTGTCCAATCGTGTAAACTTTAACATCTGACCGATTGTACTACTTCATCCTACAATAGAAGCTACTATGCAACCTTTGGGCCATAGAACATTGCACGTCGAAATCCCACTGTCGTGGTCTGAACTCCCCTAGGACAACAAAACCCAAATTCCTGGATCCTGGAATCCTGAACCGAAACACTCAGAAACTAACTATTCTATTTCACACTAGTACTACCAAATCAATCAGAAAGGCTTCAGTTGGCTTTTACTTCTTCCAGTTGCTTTTGGCATAGTCAATATTAACACAACATTAGAACTAACACCTAAAGAACGGATAAAATATAATAAATGAATATTAATCCAAATTAATTTACCACAGCAAATTCAATTTATACAAAAAAGAAAAAATACACAGGGCATTCCATTTAAGCTGACACAGCAAAAAATCTCATAAGCAAGTGACTTAAAAGAAATAAGCTGACATGTGTTTTTTATTATTTTATTTTATCCCTTGTTATTTAGTACTTTTATATTTTGTAGTAGAAAATATTAAAAGACAGATCATTTCCTTTAACATAGCTGTCTTCAGAATTTTTCCTTGTCTTAACTTAAATAGGATATCCTGTATATATGCATGAAAAATAATTAATCCAGATTAATTTATCATTACAAATGGATTTATATCGGAAAGACAAAATATATGCGAGTATAACAGGTAATTAGTTTGAATTAATTTACTACAGCGAATGCAACGCATATAGGAGTAAAGCCAAACCAAAAGTGAAGACTAATTAATGCAAATTAATTTTCCACACGAATACGATATGTAGGAATGAGAAATGAGCTTAGTATCCTAAATAAGCAACGATGACCACGGATATCGCCCTTCCTCACTACCATCTTCGGTCAGGTTCAGAGAGCCTTTCTTTCGTAACTCAACTACCAGTTCCTTTCCTTTACACCTTACCACGACCACTCGCAAATTAATATACACCTTTCCTTTTCGCGTAGGAACAAACATTGCTCAGCACTGCGGCAGCACTTGCTACAAATGAAATTTGCTACCTATCCGTGACGTATCCCTCGGAATGTTGTTGGATCGCTGAATAATTATTCCTCATTAGTGACATTTAACGTTGCAACTACCAAATCGAACAAAATCACTCCTCTCAAACTATTCGCTTCTATATCTTACTGAAAGCATATTGGTTTTGATCAGAAACAGCATATTGACTTTAATTACTCAACTCTCACTGAAGTAGGAATTTAATTATTACATATCCTCAGGTATTTCTCTTCAAACTCATAGAATAAGAAATAGTACTCCTCCAATTGCCAATTGGTAGTTGTCCAATCAAACGCTTAAACTGAAAACACAACTGTAGTTAAACAAAACAAAAAAAGCAAAGATAAACCGTTCTTGGAAAAGAAGAATATTCGAATACTTTCTTCTGGAACTGACCTACTTGCTTCTTATTCTTACCTAGCTCTCGAAAATTTCGACTTTGTTAAATTTGCAGCCCTCTTGGACTTTGATTTCTTTAAATTCGACACTTTCTTGAGTTCCAAGGAGTTTCGGGACTTTGTCTATGAAGCTAAGAACGTGATAGGTTAGTGACACGAGTTATGCGCATTTTACTTTCATTAATTCTTTAATCGAAAAGCATCAATTATACGACAAACCTCGACACATTTCAGACAGTCATTTATTTCTATCAATTTAATGAATGACTTCTGTACATCCTTGACGTTGCAAGTATAAGTTCAAACATGAATCATACTCATTGCTTTAAGCTAAATACCAGAGTACAACTTCTATTTCCACAAAAGATATTTCTTTCTCAACCCTTTCGTTATGAAGAACATATACAGGATGAGTCATCAAAAAGTGAAAACCAAAATATTCTCCAAACTATCAATTACATAAAGAAAAGCCTGAAAAATTGAACGGTTTTGGGAAAAATATAATCCAATGTAACGTGATTCCTTTTAAAAATCTGTTTAACCTAATCATTTAATGTGTCACTAGATACATAAGTAGAATATTTCTTTTCACTTACATATACATTATGTTATAATTAATATTATAGTATGAATGTCATTAATTTTATAATATTAACATATCATTATATAATATTTTATAGTTAATATTACGATATTAATTATAATAATACATGATACTCTGATTACCTTGTACCATATATTATTATATTACTATAATCATAAAATAATTAAAATTTTTGAACTTGGAATTGAAAGAATTTCATATGAGAAAAATGTTATATTATAATTATGTTATGATTAAAATTTTTAAACTTGAAATTGAAAGAATTTCGTATGAGAAAAATATTATATTATAATTATTTTATGATTATAGTAATATAATAATATATGATATAAGATAATCAGATTATCATGTATTATTCTAATTAATATCGTAATATTGACTATAAAATATTATATAATGATATGTTAATATTATAAAATTAATGACAATCATACTATAATATTAATTATAACATAATGTATATGTAAGTGGAAAGAAATATTCTACTTGGCTATTACTTGGCTATTAGAGATAAAATTTTGGAACTTGAAATTGAAAGAATTTCGTATAAGAAAAATGTTATATTATATCTCTAATAGCCAAGTAACTCACTACTTTCTGTACATAATCTTCTGTCCATGAGTTATTCAAATACATATTATGTCCTTCTCTAAGAGGTGTTAATGCTCCCGAGTGAATCGTCCGTTAAAAATCTATAAGTACATTTATCTTGTAGTGTTGATAAGATCTTATCCAGCCGTTTAAATCCGTCGTTTAAATTTGCCCAATAAAGGAAACAAGCGATACGAGATCTTCGTCTGATCTACGTTCCGTATTCGCATAATGGTATGTTGTCGGTCTGTTGCGCGGTACAATTTTGGGTCATTGAATAATAACATCATAATTTTTGGGGTAAAATAAACTAACAGGCGCGAAATACAATAAAATAAACGATACAAATAAAACAAGCGAAGCGCAGATTAAATATCTGTATCCATTTTTGTAAACCAGAGCAGCGAAAATATTGCTTTAACGTTGCATCTATTACCCAAGATCTTGACCTGCTTTTGCAGATAATTTTCCTCGCGACCAGTTTTCTTTTCTCCTTTTCATGAGCTTTAGGAAGTAAAAGTTGCTTCGATGTTAACCACATCGATTCTAAGGTAAGATATTTCCGACTCTTTGTTAAACGATTATTCAAGTATAGTACTTAATTTTGACTTCTCCAAAGGAGAGACGACTACTCTAAAGATGAATGCTCTGTAACTAGAATTTTGTTACAATAATTGTTACGAATGGATTGTTTGGTATTAGTACAATGAAGAAATAATCGATGTCAAATGATTGGATAAAAAATAAAATGAGACTTGAAAAATGACGTTATGTACATGACGTCACAAAAGAAGAAGAAATTCCGCTTATATTTAGTTTTTAGAATATTTAAAAATATTAAGAATTTTAGATTATTTTTTAAATTAAATGCTATATTGATGATAATTAAAAATTTCGGCTCCTTGTTTAATTTTATTTTTCTACGAAAGTGACTGCCCTAAAAAAGTTGAACACTCTATAGCTAGTACTTCATCTGCTTTCGTGAGAAAAAAGTTATAATTAATTGCAGTTTCTCTCTCTCTCTGATTTCAAAAGCAGAAAGTAACGATTGTTATCAATAAACTGTTTGATACCAATACGATGAAATAATAATAGCTACGCAAGGGTATAATAATAAATATATAAAATGAGATTTAAATAGACACAGGAGTGCGTAACTTCTAAGCTACGTAACGTCATTGAAGTGACGTCAGATCACATTAAACACACTAACAACGTTTCTGCCTTATAAATAATTATTGGAAACAAAATATCCGCTCCTACTAATTCTTCAGAATATTTAACAGTAAAACTACCGACCTGTAACGAGTAATTATACTATACTTGATATAAACAAGTGTGTATAATTGTGTTTATACAGAAATGAAATTCAATATTAATTTTATTAGAAGTATTCGAATGCTTTCGGTAATTGGAAAAGTAAAAGCCTAGATCCTGACACGTACAGTAGTTGTAGAAATAAATATATCTAAAAGAGATGATCTAGAAATATGTATTTTTGTACAATTTATTAATAATGTTACTATCGAAACCCATTATTTCTATACATAACCATCGAAGAAAGATCATGAACGTTTCGTGGCTCACGCATATTCGTGATTCTATTACACCCACATAATTGTAAGTAACAGACGTATTACTCTCGTAGTACGGTTCGTGAAATCAATAAGGAGATATAATTGAACACCCAGCATAGTAGATAGTAAAAAGGAGACCACAATAGATCTGTACATCGACCGATTCGACATTGTAACACGTGCTATATTTGTCTGACAAAAGATGCAATAAACATTGCTGACAGGCTGTATAGCTCTACTTCTTATGCAAGCACAAATGCACCTTTCATGCGACATTATGTAATTGATTTTTGAAATAATGGAATTATCTTATCGTCTTCTTTCTAAAGAAAAATTTACAATTACTAAATTATTTAATTGCACGTTCTGTAATTTCCCATTTCATTTTCGACCCGATATTCTGATTTTTCCCAATAAAAATCTTTTAATAAAAAATATTTCAATTCAAAAGAAATTTGTAGATATGCCTAATGAGACTCACCCTATTTTGAAGTAAATGAATAATCTGCAATTACATTGTTAAACTATAAATGAAATTCACACGAGATACCAAAATGGTTGTTAAAGATGTTCGTTACAAATACCAAATTGGAGACTAAAAGCTCGTACTAAATGCTTAAATTCTCTAATGGGGTTTACGGTAATAAAGTGGTTTAAGTAAAACGGTTTAGTAGAGATATATATGTGTATAGGATATATATATAAGGGACATGCGTGAATGTACCTGCACGTATCATTTATCATTTATCATAATTATCCCATAGGATATCGTACTTCGCCCTATATCACAATGGTAGCAAAGCTTTCCATTAATTACGAAATTTGAAATCAATTATTATCACTTGATAACATCAACTAAGAATTAATTAACACTCTAAATAATAGCGAATCATAAAACTATAAATAACTATACAATTGCAGCTAAATTATCATCGTAACTACCTTCTGATTTCGAGACTATTTCGTATATCAAAATCATAGTACAAGTACCATAGTTATTAAACGTTCATATACACGAACACAATTTATCTTTAATCGTCTGTCATTTCTTCTAATTCTCTATCACCACTATTACCACGATTAGAATTTTGTATAATAATTATGAGGAAAAACACTATAACTCAATTCAGTTTTCTACTTTAACCTGAAATTTAGAAAGTGTAGGAATTAATAAATATTACGATATTATAAATAAATAAATAAGTAATTATGATAAATGAGACTCACTAATAAAACCCAATAATAAAATAATAAGTACACAAATTAATATTTAAAAGAACTTATAGATAATCCTTGGAGAACATACCAATACAACACAATAAGAAAGTAATAAGTCCACAGATTAAAATTATAACAATTATCAATAACTAATAAATACTAAATAACTATACTATATCTACACAAAAAGCAAAAATATAACTCTCGAGTCACTTGTCATAGAGGATTAAACTACCTCATCAAAATTTCACCCCACTGAAGTACCTCATAAACTAAACCAACCACTTAAGCACCATAATTTGCAGAACTTCCACAATTAACAATCGAACGAGCCATGAGCTCTGAAACATGAAGTACCATGTACACGAGCACCGGATAAATGTTCGAAAATAAAGATAAATATCCCGTTCATACCGCCATAAATTCATCGATCTCACGCCCCATTAATTTAGGGATGTCGCAAACCCTCGGAAAAGCCGTGGGCACCGACAAATTTCGATTACTGGAAATATGCTGGAGCAGCTTAACGTCTGATCGAGTACTGCAGTGGCATCCCGACGACCTGGCTCCGCCAGGTACGTACCTATTATGTATCATCAACGGCTCGCGTGAATCGGGCCCGCGAACCACCACTGATCTCTAGCCTCCTTGCATGCACGTACACAGGTGTAAACCTGTTGGTCGTGTTCACCTGGCCAATCGATAAGTCCCAACGAAACCGAAGCGACTCCTGGCAATCTGATAGCCGCGTAGGTAGCCTGACGTCACGACCGAATAATCCTTTTCGAGAGATCAGGGTCATCCCAGTCCCCTCGAGACTGTTGTCGATTAGGAAGAAACGAACGAAAGGTTGAAATAGAAAAGGGACTCGTACATATTTCGTTAACTGTTTTGGAACAAAACACTGGTGAAGGCACGTTAGGCGCCAGAAAACTCACGAAAACTTTTGAACGACTGAAATCGACTACTGTAATGTATAATATACTATAGTATAATAGTATAGTATATTTTAGTACATGTTATAGTTATTACTTCCAATGTTAAATGTTATTAATTGAAATGTTGTTAACGGTACACTATATTGGTAGAAGTATGTCGGTGATATTTGAAGAAATTTAGATATATAATTATTACAAAATGTGTAGATGTCTATTGAAAAGAAATCACGAGAAGAACTGTGAATTAATGCACCGTGTGTATCTAAATGATTAGTATAACTTCACTAAAATATTGATCTTTCTTTGTTGGATTTTTTAATTTAGTAGCCATTCATTCTACCTACTAATAGTTTAGTGGAGTTTGATTACTGCCAACATTGCACGTTATACTTAACAAGTAAATATTTTGAAAATATTACGTATATTGTTAAATTTTTCTGATATTAGCCATAAGCTCAAAATATCGCGAATATTAAAAAAATATTGCATTCTTGTTCGTGTTATTTTTTACTAATATACAAACGTAACATTTTTCTATTATTCGAATCAAAGTTTTAAAATGTGTAACATTTTAAAAATTTGCTTAATTTTTTAAACACGTAAATGTAATTAATAACACTATCACAAGACAGGAATGATGCAAACTACATGAAAATTTTATGATTCATAACAAATTCGTCTAACACCATTCAAAACTCACTTAATTAATATTGAAACATTGAGAATGCAATTAATCCGGACATAAATGAGCGAACGCGTTATTAAAACATATAATGACTATTTTAACCCTGAAGGAAAGACAACAATGTTTCCGACAGCCTGACGGCAACTATTACGTGAAAAACAAGAGAAAGAGCAGGATATATACAAGAGAATGCATCCTTAATTTATTAGTCATTATTAAGTAATTATGTGCAAAGCAAAAGGCTTCTTAAGGTACTAATTAGTAGGAGCATTCTGTTCCTTTAATGGAGATAAAATTTTAATTAATTGCTCCGGCAAGATAGGAGATTTATCCTAAGATGATAAACGAGTGTTCGACAGCCACTTCATGGATGATAGAGATTTGCAAGAACAAAGGAATCCAAAGCCCAAGGACCAAAAGAATCGAAAGAAAATTTTTAACGATCTCTAAAATGAAAAAAAAATACCTGTAACAAAAAATATATAATTACAAAATATGGTAACATAAAGTTTTACAAATTGCTGCTACAATTTTCGCAGAATAGCGTGCTAACGAAGAAACAAAATTGTCTGATGTCAAGCAAATCCCGTTTTAAAGATCAAGGTCAACAAGACCATGGCGTAGCAAGACTAACTGCAGACTTAAAATAAGAGATTTAACCTTTACTACAGAATTAATAGCGACTGATTTTTGAAGGGCCTTTCAAAAGCTGAATGCTGCGGTAACCAACAATTCCGTTATTCTGTTCTATTAAAAAACAAAAAAAAAAACAAAAAAAAGCAAAAAACAAAAAATAAGTAAGTAAAGAGAAACATCGAATCGAAATAACAGTAAGCTGTCGTAAATAGAAAATTCGACAAAGACGAAATTACAAAAATATGAAAATTATTTTTCCTAGACGAAGGTAAACGTAAAACGTTTAACAAATATCCGAAATTTCGAATAATAGGTATTTCCAAAGAATAGCTATACAAAAAATACTTGACTCATAACACACACCTTTGCGATATTTTAAACATGTTCATATGCAAATTTGCTTGTCGGTAAATAAAGAGCTGTATCTCAGTTTTGTTTTCTAAACGAATATAAACCTCTTTTCCTCAATTTGAGATGATATTCGCTTTATCCCAGATTCCTCGTGTTGTTCTCCCTACGTTTCAAACATGCAGTATTTAAGCGATACTTCATTCAAGATCAGAAATACACTTGACGTGCTCGGACTTATCACTGACGGATGAAGTTCCGTGATATCAAACTATTATTCAGCGGCTGCCTTAATCTCCAAGACTTTCTAGGATGTGGTTACAAGAAAGGTGCTAAAATTTCATAATAATATCATTATTTCGATTATACATTTTATATGAAAAATAAAAAAAAAAATGTTTAAAAAGAGGAAATACCTTGTTAAAATAATCATGGAAACGTTACCTCAAATGTATTTGTTATTTTATATAACAAATGAAATTTTATACAACTTATGTGGTCGACATAGGGATTATTATATGACAGATGAAATTTCATCACTGCGATGCGTGATTTTAGGCGCAATGCGTATATTAAATATTTCAAAAACTTCGACATCCTGTATAGCTTATCATTCGACATAGATATGATCAAGATTTTTATTATGCTTTTGTTATTATGCGACTATCTTCGGTATTCCGATATTCACGAGATAGTTTTCGATATCCCTTAAGAAATTCTATCCTTTGATTATATATTCGATGTTTCAGAAGCTTTCTACATCACCTGTACAACATGAAGATTGAATAAAAATATTGTCATATTATACATACGATTTCATCACTTTAATACCAGATATACGATTTCGTATACATGTTTCACACCATCATATAATCGAGTGGAATTAGAAATGCGACATATATATATATATATAGAAATATGTCAGACTACCCGTGCTACTTCCGTATAAGTCATCGAATCGTAGGCAACAAGATAACCTAACGCCATTAACTGACCGACGTCCACCAGGTAAACGTATTCAGACGTGTCGAATATACGAATTCTAATCACAACATTTCCCTAACGCCACGACCTACAACGTATAGACATTGACGAAACATTATCCGTAACAATAACACGAACGTTCATTCGGATGAAAAACTCTCATGTTAAATGCCAGTCGTCACAGTGCGTGTAATTAATTTGTATTACAGGCTCATTACCTTTTGCTCGCGAGCTACGGTACCAAAAACACGCTCGAATTGCTGACACGCGTCTGCGAACGCGACGATAGCCCTTAGGGTTCCTCCACACGCACACGAAACGTCGAAAGAACGCAATGGCCGCTTAAGCGATATTTACGCGGCTCGATATTGATCATCCAAAAAACTGGATCCCGTAGAAGAAAGATGCGCGTAAGAAAGACGACCAGATAACTGTCCAGACAGGGCGCGTTCACACCGGAATCGATAACCGCGAGAAGCAGCCGCAGGAGGGGGCGACCTACGATCATCGCGATATATATTTCGAACATCGTGTCGGTCGACGAGAACAAGTCAATTCTCGATTTTATCGATTCGACACGATCGAATTACGAGGCCTGATTCATGCTAACAGGTGTACCGATCGCTGACACAGATTTGGGAGGAGCAATCACTGACACCGTGACGATCTTGTTTTTCGACTCACCTGTTCGAATCGCCGGTGCAACTCCGTTAGCAGACGATTACGAAACACGCGCGACACTTCCTGGGCGACACGATGTTCCAGTGTCAAATTCGCGATGTATGCTGTCGTTCGCGGTAGAGGGGATAGACACAAAGCGACCGATCTACGGTGGCGAGATAGAAAAACCGCGCGAATAACACGAGGGATAGAGGGCACAAGATGGATAAAGGAAGAGAAAATGTGAAAGAGAAAGACAGAGAAGACAGCAAGGGAGGGAGGTGACAGGAGCGCCGGAAAGATAACAGCCGCGAATCGGTTGAACCAGTAGTGCAGTAAAAATTCGCGTGGACAGTTGACTGTTGGCTCTTTGCAGGGGCGCGACAAGCCCGGACAGAGCACACGGCACGCGCGCCTCTCTATCACAGCGGCATTTTCACTGAGGAAACCGAGGCCAGAAAGCGAGAGGCCCGCGACGCAGCGAAAACCCCCCCAGTCGGATCCCGTTTTCGTAAACGCTCGACTCCAACTATCCGCGTATCGGGAGCGACCCGTGTACCTCGACGCGCATGCGCATCGCAGCGTAACGCGCACGCGTCACTGTTCGCTACCGCTGCTCTTATCAGCGCACTACTCTACTGCCACTAGGAATCGGGAGCCGTGCGACAATACCCTCCCCACCCTTCTTCGCCGCTCCAGCTCACCCTATACACCCTTCGATTTCACGGTGAACTGCTGTTGGAAAGGGCGAAAGAACAGACGCGTGCGCGATGACACGAGAACGTGTAATTTCATCTCTACCGAGTATGGAAATCGCATTTAAATGATTGATTTAGAGAAAAATCACTAGCTTTACTTTTACAAATACAAAACTTATTGAAACTGTTATGACGGAGAACATGGTTCATATCTATGATACGACAAATTTGTTAAATCATATTTGAATTAATAAACAATTATTCCTTTGATGAATTCATTTGCCATTGAATATTTGAAATTGGTTTAAAGAATGTAAGAAAGAGGATTTGAATTTTTTCTTATGCAAATCAGTATTGATAAAAGTGGATATGTAATTGATACAAGGTAGTATAATCTTAGGTATGAAGCAGTGTTCACAATCATATCTGATGATACATAAATTCAAAGTATCGTGACTCTCCTTTTGGAATCAATTGATAACATATTGCTGACTATAAATATTCACAATGAGAATGAAAATATGTAAATTATAATTATTAATTAAAAACTTCAATTTGTTAAGTTTATTCGATTACGAAATATCACTATTGTTATTCTTAATTATTTTTCTGATTTTAATAGGAAACTATTATATTCGAAAGAATTAACAAAGTACTTTGTATAGAATTATGTACTTATATATCACTTATATGTGATAAATATACTTTACCATATGATTTTATCGACGCAGCGATTGTAAGCAGTAATGCTAGTTCTAATTCAGCATACAAAGTAGAGATGGCGCAATATAACAAGACTAATTTTATAAATTCTACACAAACGTGTGTGCATAAACCTAATAATCATATAAATGCAAAACCTCACTCAAATTTAAGATCAAACTTCGACTATGATAATTATGATTTGTATGATGTTGAGCCGAAATCAAATGATCTTAAAAAAAATCTAACTGATATAAAATATTGCCATTAATAGTATACAACTAAATTCTATATACAGATAATTGCAAACTTACAAATTCTTACTTATTTATTATTGGTATTATGTTAAATACAAATCAAATAAGGAAATTTGAGTGGAATTTTTTGTTTGTCGAAAATTTCTTTCAACCTCAGCAAGATCACATATATGACGAACATATATTATAAGAGAATTTCTTTTACTCGAAAGATTTCTCTCGCTTGTCACATATCCATAACAAATTCTTGCAGCAAAACATTATCTAACCTCATGATGGATCCGGAATTGGAATTTGCGGTATGCGCCCTTCTAACATATCGTGAAGAAGAATATTAATTTCCTACAAATAAATTACTTTTTACTATTTTCACTATTTTGAAAGAAATAATCACTATGTTCGTAATATTAAACAAAAGCCTATTGTCAACAATTACTTTAAAATATAGAGTTTAGAATTTTCTGAAATGTAACTAATGTGATTAATAAAACATTTATAAGTTAAAAAAGTAAGAAAAAAGGATGAAAAACACGTTTCTTCCTTCTTTACAACATATTAATTAAATTATTTAGTAGTATACCTCTTCTCTCTGAGATCGTAATCTATCGATGATCGGTTCATTAAAGTTGGGATCGTTACTTGGATCCTCTAGAACAATTTCGTTGCTTCTTGACTCTTGCGGTATACGAGTAACGTAAATCTGTTTGATGGTATCTAAGATAGCCGAAGATCTGCTTTGAGGAAATTGCAAATCGATCGATGAGAAGGAGTCAGCACCGGCCGACATTGCTAATGGCTTCTCGAAATCCATACACTTGATGTCGCTGATTTACCATTTTCAAAAGGGAGGAAGAAAGTCAATTTCATATAAAAATTTTGAAATATCGTAATATGTTCCCATTATATTGATAACTGACACATAAACTTACGATAATTGAGTGCCAAATCCGTAGTGAGATAACAAATCTTTAGTTCTTCGTAATAAAGACTTATCTTTCGCGGAATGATAATAAAGTCCTGCTCCTAAAATATGAGCTACAGCTCGTAACGTTTGCCCGACTAGTTCTATTTTATCGAAGCCTAAATCCTATTTCACAATTATCGAATATATAATTTTGTAACAGTTTTAATTTTATAAATGTTTATAATAATAATAATAAAAGCAATTTAATAAATTTAATAAAATTATAATTTTAATAATTCGTATAATTACACAGAGTACAATTATAATATTATGGTGAATGTACTTTATAGATTATACTATATTGGAAAAAGTGATTAAGGTACCTTAAATTGGTCGTATTTCCCACCTATAAAGCAAAGTTTCAATGGAAATGGATCAACTTCTTTTTCCACTGCTTTTTTCCTTTCTTTAATACGCTGTTGTTTAAGCTCTTGAATCATTTTGTTATCGTAACTCATTTTCATTGCGCTACGAACAACCGAAAGAGCTTCTTCTAATGTATTCCACAAAATCTCCGGTTGTGATAAATCCAATACAACCAATATCGTCACATGATATGGAGAATGGGTTAAAGACGAACCTGTCATTGCAGCTGACAATAACGAGGAAGTTAACTGCCCTACTTCCCAAACATGCACGATATTTTTTATCTGTACCGATAATAAAAGTTAAAAAAAAAACAAATTTCAATTAAATATTTTTAAAATTATAACATAGCTATGAAAAGTTACGTAATAATGAATTTCATGTCTTTCTTTGTTCCATGCATTTTGTCACTGGTCGTAACTGTACAGTAATAAAAGTTGTTAACATATTGTCACAGAATTATATTACATAAATTGTTGTGTTATGTAAACAGATCATCACTTATTTGCGTACATACATAAACATTCGTTACGAAATAAAAAGATTCAAATCTAGACGTTTAAAACTTTTTATCTTAATTACTGATATACCATGATTATTTACATTTTCGTATTCAGAATATTTTTAACTATTTGTTTATGAATAATTCAAATTATCGGAATTACGATACTTTCTAAAATCGGAAAATATACTTTATTTATTTGTTTAATAAATTACTATTATTTAATCTTCTAAAAATTATTCAAAATTTGTATATTTTATATATTTGTTATTTAAATGAAACGGCATTCAAATAAACAGAAAACTTACTAAACTCTTTCCAGCTTTACGTCCAAAAGAATAATCCAGTGCAATAGTTGGTTTTGGTGTTTCATCTTTTTCAAGAAATCGATGTATTATCGTAGTTTTACCCTAGGAATTCATATTTCCTTTTCATGAATGCAAGTATATAGGTGTATAGATTGTAATATTATTTAATAGTTCAGTTTAAATATTACGTACGACACTCTTGCCACCAACAATGATAATAGAACGTTCGTGTGTTTCATTTGGATCAGTCTTACGTCGTTGCTCGTCTTCTAAACAAACACGCAAAGCAATGTCTCTAACGTTTTGTTCACTAAAACATAATCAATAGTATATTTTCGTTACTGATATTTAGAAAATAAAATGTCAGTTTACGTAAGTACAACAAATTTTAATTCAATATTAGTTAATATTATTCAATAAATAAAATGAAAATTCAATAATAATAAAATAACGTGTAATTACATATGTTTGTAGCTATCTAAACAGTAAAAATATGCTATTTTTAAATGTATTAAATATTAGCAATTGTAAAAATTGTAAAAACGCAATTACAATATGGCAAGCATATGTAAGTATTACTATGTAATTATTCCGCTAATAAGAATATATGTCAATAAATACATACGAATTTTGATCTGCCATTTGTTTTTTACTCCAAATTTTTGAAAATAAATATTACGTTATAAATTACAAGTTGTAATAAATACACAGTGGTAAAACTGTTTCGTGTATACTGTTTGCATTTAGGTTATGAAAATGTTTTGATATTCGTTGCTACAGCAACATAAAAGATTCAACTAAATGTAAAAATTAATATTTGTGCTATGCTCAAGTAACTGAATATCAATTATATAATTAATATAAACAGTAAATAATTATAAAACATATTAAATACATATATTTTGTATGTAATTTTGTTATTAATTCTGTATAATTCTGCAATACATTGTACACTATGTAATAAAACAGTGAAGTATGTCATTCTAATCTCATATAAATATTCAGCAAGATGTTATCAATGAATTGTAATATAATATTGTTTATATCAATTAACCCTAACTATTTACATGACTGTTAATTTAAAATATACATAGTAAAACTTGTTTTACAACTTCTACTAAATTATAATGCTTTTTTCAAAATAAGCAATTGACAAGTAATTCAAACAAAAGCAGTTATTGTAATATCTTTATTTATATATAGAATTGACTAGATGAAAGTAATAATGGAATGCATGGTATAATTTGGAAATAGATGATATATTAAAAGTACTATAAATAAAGTTAAAATATTATATGAATATGCCAGATCATAATTGTACAATTTATACACTAGTTATAGAATGTAGAACATGTAACAACTAATAATTTTATATTTGGTTATGAAAATATGATTAAATAGTAATTTGTAATTATTCTTATTCTTTTAATATAAATAAAGAGATGTGATGAAAAATTGAATACCACTAAATTGTTTACTTTTTATCTTTTTGTGAATTATTACCCAGTTTTTTTATAATTGTAGATTTACAATGTATACATTTGTTACACATGTACATATACATTTATGCACAAAAGTATGAGAAACAGGGCATTTCAAAAACTGATAAAAATCCCCATATCAATACTTTCTAATAAATAATATCTTCAACAGTAAGTCATGCTTACTATTTAAAATCTAATTTAATAATCTGTCAATAAAAACAGATTAGTGCAAACAGTACACAATATATAAAAATGTTTAAATAATTATTATCAGTGTCTCTCTGATACACACTCTTTACAGTCAATTCAAGCAATGAACACAACACAAAAGCAGTCAGATTGTATATTTCACGTCTTATGTTTGTTTTTAGGTCTTTATATGTCTCATTAACAAAATGTGTACATATTTTATTTCATACTGTGTACTACTTCAAAAGAGACTACAATTTTAAAGAATAGAAGATGTATAAATAACGTGTAAATAGCTATAGAAAAATGAATACATAAATTAGTACCTGTCTTGGTCCTTCTACCATATGCTCATTTTTTGCACACATTATGCTAAATCGAATTGATTTGAATCATTTTATAAGTAACAGTAACAAATATCTAACATGCTTACTATTGTATTCAATTGCAAATAATTTCTGTATATTAAATTTTATAGGTATGGAAGAAAATAACTTTCTACTATTTATATGGATTTTGTTTGTTATTCATACCTATGTATTGAAATTTTACATTTGAACACTATGGCGTATAAGATTGTTTGGGAGACGTAAAATATATGTAATTAAGTTAACTTGTAATTTGTATTAAAATGTCAACAACCAATAAAAGTAATACCATGTTTACTATTTACACATATTTTCAGACTATCGAATGGAGTATTTATAAAAATTCTGCTTGTGAATTCTTTATATTAATATTTCCAAATCGATTTTCCATACAACCTCATGAATAAAATAATTATAAATATTTATATGGATAATTCCAATACAAGCCACATTCTTAAAATTCATCAAAATATTAAGTCACTGAGATACAATGCATGTGAAGGAAGACTGTAATAAAGATTAGTCACCTTTTTCTACAATATTTCATTGCTTCTATTATGCAATATATCACGCGCTCTGCATGTTATCTGGTCCATATATCACTCATCCAATTGTCATCTAACTCATTAATTGGTAGTACTTTTAATTTTCTCAATGCTTCAAGGTAAAATGTAAGTTCAGATGTAACTACACCATGTTGTGGACCACCATTATTTACTATATTCATTTTGACTAATTGCTCTCTAAGTTTTTCTTTAAAGGATGTGTTTACTGTACGATATAGAGTTTGTACTTCAACTGCCGGGAGAATTCCAGAAACTGCTTCATGTAGTTTCATTAAATAACTGTAATTAACAATTTTAAATGTATATCAATCATAATAACAAAATTGAAGTATACAGTATTTACCTAGAGATGTTTCTAAATGATTTCGATGGTACCGGCGGCCTCGCAGTCCACTTAGATATCTGACCACCTAATAGATTGTCGACAATTGTAAGAATTTTGCTTTCAATTTCTTTCACATGTGCACGGATATCTCTTTCGACACTATCCAATAAAGCAACACCACCGCTTATACTAGACGCACCACGACTAGGGTTTTGTTCCGCAAACACTATGAATAAATCTTAACTTAATATCACATTTGTATTGTAAGTTGAATATTGCATAACAATTAACTTACTTTGAAAGTGTAACTTAACAAAAGGCATAAACCATAGAATTAATTTTAAACTACGTGCTGCTAATACAAGTATTGTACTGGTAATAGTTTTTAAACCAGCAACTTGCATTGCACCAGCCCCAAGGACAAGTTGACAACAACGTGAATTATAATGCCGCAATAATTCAGCTAAGTGCCTTCCAATTGTTCCTGATAAAGCAACTAGTTCATTTCCAGTTCTAAAAGTAAAAATTTTCACTTAACTTCCCTCGAAACATTTATAAATTTAGAATTTACAAATTACCTGCAATATTCGTGAATCATTTGTATAAGCATTAAAGCTGTGCCAACAACAGCATATTTTTCATCTCCAACCATTATGAAATATTGAATATTATCTTTTTTAACATTGTCTTTGACTTTGTCATCAACTTTAAATGGATTTGGTGGAAAAGTATTATTTTCAAATACATATGTTACTAATGATTGAAATTCCGGCGGTACCTCAGCTTGCTTCCATCTCTCAGATTCCAATAAAAGTGTAAGTTTCGTTTTGAGTTCAGTATGAAATCTTTGAATGAATTTACTAGCTTGTGCCTACATTATTGAAAAAAAAAGGATAATTGTATATCGTTAATAAACATTTATAATTTATAAACAGTTTGTACCTTGAATGCAGACCGCAATCCTGTACATTGTTTACCACAGAGTTTTTCACAAGTTTCTGTAAATTCTTCAACTAAATTGGCTAGTTGACATACTTGAGCCGTTGTTGCTCTTTTACTCAACCAAGAAGATTTATCATTCCAACTTTGACATTCTTTTTCTTCTTGTTTATTATTTAAATTTTCATTATTCAATTTTTCCTTCTCATTTTGTGATTTATCTTTATCATTTGCACCTGCAGAAAGCAGATTTCCCATTCGCTCATGACAATAATCACAGACGGAAGTAATCATATCATTGAGTTTGATTGTTACTCGCGAATGTTCTATCCGAGTTAATAAACGATCAGGTATCGTATCATCGAAACTGCCGTCACATATTCGACCTGCCGCAAGATCTACTGTATCTCGCATTACATCGTGAACAGCCTAAAAATGTATATTATGTCAAGTACTTATGATATGTTATTAAAGAATAAAAATAATTTTATGTCTCATTTGTATGTAAAAATTATATGCAATATTATTAATCTAATATATACCTTAACTCGCATTAAAAGGAATGTTAAAGATTGTATAGCATTATGGAGTAATGTTAATCTTTCCGCGAGAGAAAGTCCACCAACTTCCAAAGCTGCAGCTTGTTGATCACTGCAACAATCACTCGCTGCTAAAGCTTCTATAACTCTCTGTTTTGTTACAGCTCGGACTGTCGTCACAGCTTCTTCTTTATATGTATCCACAAATTGAAAATGTTTTTGCCGTAGAAGACCAGAAATGATGGAAACAAGTTTATCCTGTTCGTTGAGGATGTACAAATGATCTCACTGGGAAGAGATGCACGACGGTTTTTTTGCTACGAACTAAGTGTACAAAATTTTCAAAAACTATACATATACTTACACCATCCAAAACTGTATTTTCTCCCCCTAATGGTCTATTTAAATCTGCAGTTGCATATCTTTGAAATTCCGTAGATAACATTTTATCAACAAGTTTTTCCATTTCTGTTAACTGAGAACTTAAATGCCTGAATAAAAACAAAAAAAAAAGAAATTTAAGTTAAGTTTAAGTTAAGTTTATTTAATTTTGATATTTTATTATGAATTTATATTTAATATATACCTAAAACTATGTACTCCATTCAATTCCTGTAAGAGTATTTCTTGTGTTGTAGCAATAAGATCTAATGCTGCAACATAGTCTGGTGTAGATAACAATAATTGTATCATTGGTTGACTTTGGTGTACTGTAGCCATAAGCTTCAATTTTTCTTGAACCAACAATCGATTAAATCTTGCTCTCTCCAATCTAGAAGTGTATTCAAATTATATAATATGTACAATATCTAAAAAATATTAAATACCTTCATACTTTACCTTAAGATTTCTAAAGAATCATTGACTAGATGTTTATCAACTTGATGTATATTTTTTCTAAGAGCTTTTAATACAGTAATAGTTTGCGCAAGTTGCTCCATTAGGGCATCATGAGAAGTCATAGCATGAAAAAATGCTTGAGATTTAGAAGCAACTTGTTCAGCTATTCTAACTTCCACAACATCTAAATAGTGACTTAGCTGTTACAAGAATAAATTCTGAAATATACTATTTATCTTAGTTTTTATACTTTATGTGGTATTTAATATTAATGATATACCTTCTCTTGCATTTGTTTTACATTCATGACAATATTGGCATCTTCATTTAGTAGACCATTCTTTGTAAATGGAAATACAGCATAAAAATTATCTTTTTGAGAAAGATCCAAATTAGGTGTTAAAAAGATTTTTGGTATATTAGATAAATCAAACTGCATTCGATCTGTAAATTTTTAATTTAATAATTTTATATTACGTACTAAAGATTTCACTTTTTTACTTATTTTTATTACAGAAATATTATCCTTGCCTAAAGATTTAACTTTTCTCAAATTTGGGAAATTTTGTAACAATTCATTAGGTGTAGTTGGTCTATTAGCATTTGAATTCATACGAGAATGTTTTCGGTATCTCTGTAAATAAAAATTGCTTCAGTCAGTTATTTTTTCATACGCTAAATATATTCTTAATTATCATAGCCATATTTATTACCCTTGTAATTTTCTTTAAATATGATTCAAAATGTTGCATTGTGATTTCAGGAAGATAAGGACTTTTAGGTATATCAACTTTTTCTACAAATCCATCTCCCCAAGTACGAGTTAAAAAGTTACTTTGTTTCCCTTTAAAGGGGTCATTTAAAACAGCTGGTAAATTCTGTGCAGCAGAATACACAGTCCATGAGGAAGAAGGTTCTGACAATTGGCCATTGCTTTTACTTTGTTGTTGCATGGTTGCGTGTTTAGTAGCATGTGCTACATAATCTTTATCAGAAACACCCTCCACAGGAAGACTAGTGCATACTCCATTATAACCATAAAGGCACACAAATGAACCTCCTTCCCTAGAGCAGTGCTGGTCTCTTAAATGTCTGAAATAAAATTACATACTGTTAATTAATAATCTTATTTATTCCTATACTTCGTTTCCCAAACGTATAATTTATCTTACAAAAAACATTAGTCTTAACGTACTAACAATTAATGATAATACGATTTAAATATAAGTGAATGTTGTATATTGTATCTCGTAAAGACATATCGAAAATTTATAATAAACTAACAAATGATTTATTGCATTATTTTTACAGCATTCTCTCGGAATAAAATTATTTTTACAGGATATGTTTTGTTGTAAATACACAGATGAACAGGTGGACCCACCTTATAAAATCTTCGATTTGCTTGAACGTAAGGTTAGCGCAATATTCACAAATCAGAACCGTAGGCAACGATTCGGATCCTTTCACGATTTTCGCCATTTTCCATTTGCAACTTTACTTCGCCATTCTGACGCTTTTTTGTGTAATTTACAGTACATCGAAGTCCCCCAACTATAATTATACTTCTAATAACAACTACGTGACATTACTTATCTGGTTGTTCGGTGTCGAACATGATCTCGCTCTTTAACGAATACACGTTTCACGATTCATGCTGACCAACAAAGAAACGTCTCATACTGATTTCTTATACACTTTTTCAAAGAAAGTTCCTAGATATATTACCTGCAATTGTTCCAGTTTCACATATTTGAACAATGATTGATAAACATATTTGAGATGAAACACACTTGTAACGTTCATGACACTTATCTCTAACAAGTAGAGTGCAAGTCCTTCGGATCATCGATTTAGTTGAAACTTTTCAGGTTTGTAGATATCGTGATGCAGTTTAAGAAAATATATTATTATAACTGCAATTACTCAATAATTTTTGAAATATTTACGATTAAAGTTTTGTTACAGCTCTAATTATATCTTTATTTCCACCAACTTATAATTCCAGTTGTAGCCTAACAGAAACTGTCGAGAATTCCTATCCTTGAGGTCCCGGGTTCGATTCCAGTTGTTACTGGTTCTTTTTCAATCCACTTTTTATTTTGTATTCATTTTTCGCCTATGAAAACAATGTAAATACATAATTGTAAATAAAATTTCTTAATAAAAAAATTTATTTTTAACGCTTTTTTATACTAGTATATATTTATTACACAATAATAAGAATATTATGCTAAAAAAACACTTTTCTACAGCAAGCTTATTTACTTGAGGAAATATAAAACCTATCCCTCATTAAGTATTAATTATTAAATTAAACATTGTATAAGAATGTTGTCTATAATTCCAACTTTGGTACGCAGCTATAAATGTTGATGAAATAATTACAAAAACTTGGAAATTTATTAATTTTCTAATGCCGAATTAATTTATTAATGTGAATTATTAATGCATAACCAGAAAAGGTATTTAGATCGAATAAATATTTTACCGCTTGCGATCAGCACCATCTATGATTTTGGACCATTTGCTCGGAAAAGTAATAGCAATATAGAATAGGTAAGGAGGTCGTCGAAGTGCTGGTCATGTGACTGAAAAGGACAGAGTGGGGATAGAAAAGGACAGAATGGCTCCGGCAGTGAAGAATTATTATTTACTCAATTTCCGTAAACAATTTGTGAACTTTTATAATTTCATTGCGAAGCAGCAACTTCAGGCTACATTCTTATATAACTTTCGTAAATAATTTAGCTCTAAATTGTTAGTTATTAATTTTTGTTTTATGGCGTCTATGATTTCGTAACGACGACCATCGCGATCCTCCGTGAAAATATTTAATACTAAACGAAACTAGAAGCAAAATGTGATCAAAAGTTATTTGAGAAGATTCGCAAGAACATTGTCTTTCTAACGAGTGCATAAAGTTTCATAAATTAATTACGTAGAGTACAGTAATTAATGAAAAACCAATGGCGTCTTCGACAACAATTCAAACACTGCTCAGAATAATTATTAATAATTAATTAATCAGGAATAAATTTATATCAAAAAATATATTGGAAAGTTCTTGAAGGATCTGGCTTTACGATGCAATTATAAAAGTTCGTAAAATAATCACCGATATTGAGTAATTAGTGAATTTTCCACTGCCGATCTCGTTGCGGGACTCGAGCTTCGAGTCTAACCAAAGCATTGTTGTGTCCATGCAGTTGTTCCTGCATTACGAAAAACATGTAAGTATTTGTAATGACATAACCTTTAGTTGTAAGTAAATAGCGTAAGTTACGAGCCACTGTCTTCCCATCTTTCATTAGTGATAGCAGAGCTTGATTATTGGACTCATGGAATATCATCAGCGTACATGCCAAGAATTATATTTCATAGTGAGAAAAAATTAAAGCAGCGATACATATATAATATGTAAAGTACGATACGTCTATTGGATTCCAAGTGCGGTAGCCATATGACATACAAGATAGAAATCTTTGATGGTCAAATAAAGATTCAGAAGATGACGCTGGTTTAGGCAGACAAAAAGGAATAGAATTAATTTAGGTAATGGCCTCTTGTGACAAAAAGATATGGAGAATACAGTGAGATTGAAAGGTATGTTGTATTCCTAATCTAAATAAATACTAATATCAGTGGTCAAAGTCAATGATCATCGCTAATGTGTTAAATTGGAATAAAAGAAGTGACAAGAGGAAACGCATGTTATGCGGAATCAAGAAGCAAAAAAGAAGCAGCATATGTATCAACAGAGAAATACGTGTGGCATCGACATGGAAATATGAGGATCGTTGAAGAGATGGAGAATGAACAAGTGGTAATATTTATTAAAGATAAACATAATTTAAATATACTGAATAAATGTTGCATTAAGGCAAAAATGTGTAGAAATATCTATGGCAACTTGGAAAATATAAAAGCAGCAAGAATAATGGAGCTGTGGCACGTCATGGACTATATTGGGCTAATACAGCCAATGTCAAAAGGAGGTAAAAGGTATGTCTTACCTGCTGATGATTATCCGAGATAAGAATCATTTGGTTGACTGATATACAAATGACTAGATATTTGGTATGAAATATTAATGTTGCATGATTTTTTTTATTATAGGAGACTTACAAACATAAGTAATATTTACATGCAAGAGTCAGCCACTAAGGGTAAAGTAATAATTATCATTTAATAATATTTCAATGGATTGTATATCTGTTTTCAAAAATTTAACCGATGTACAATATTCACTTTCTAAATTTCTATATTAATATATTTAATAATTTCCAATTTGAATCACAATAATAAATATTAAGTTTAGATAAATTTGATTTTAAAAGTATTTTACATTAATGAAGCTAATATATTTGTCATAACTAGGTTACAATGAGTACAACTGTTTGTGATATTGAGTTAAAATTATGGGCAAAAGAAACTCCCAAGATATGTAGAAATTTCATACAATTATATGTGGAAGGTTATTACCATGACCTTATATTTCATACACAAGGTGGTGATCCCATAGGTACAGGAGAAGGTGGTAAAATATATGGAGAACCATTTAAGGTGAGACTATATTTAAAAATGAAAGGAATTCCTTTTTTACTCAAAAATAATTATTGGATCTATGTGTTTTAGGACAAATTTTATACAAGATTACGTTTTCGTCCATGAGTTTTAATTGCTATGGCTTATGCTGGAAAAGATGACAATGATTCCCAATTCTTCTTTATTCTTAATTCTACACCAGATTTGCAGAATAAACATACAATCTTTGGTAAAGTTACTGGAGAATCTATATATAACATGTTTAAACGTGAAAAAGCACTTGTCGATGAGGCAAATTTAACGTTTACAAGAAAATATAACAAGAATTGATATCAGTATAATATTTTCTCCTTTTTTTTAGAATGATGGACCACTTTATCCTGCAAGATTGATAAAAATTATATATTGAACCATCCATTTTCTGATATTATACCAAGAATAATAGTACAGGAAAGTGAAGAAGTAAAGGACAATTCAAAAACTAAGACAGCAAGAGTAAAGTAGAAGTCATTTATATGTTTGTAGCATTTAGCCATGATAGTATTATTCTTTGCAATGAAAAATTTTATTACAGAAATTTCAATCCTTTAACATTTGGTGAAGAAGCAGAGGAAGATGTAGAAAAATCTGTGATATTAAATAAAAAGGTTAGTGGTAAGTTCAAATCAGCTCGTGTTCATTTAAGTGATTCAAAATGAAGCTCACAACCAGCTGTTGAACCATCTGGACTTGCAAATAAAGAAAGGAAGGGAGACTATGGTAGCGATTGAGAAAGTGACGATGAAGTAAAAACTCAAGAAGAATTAGAAGTTATAAAGAAAGAGAGCTAGTTTATTGTTTACATTATAACTATGTTATAGAAAGTAGGATTTTTCATTGACTGTCTTATATTTATATTTTCCAGGTAATGAAGGAAAGGATAAAAAATAAATTGAGAGATATAAAAAAATAACCAAAGAATTATGTTGTTAATAATTAACGTGAATATGTGAAACTTTCAAAGTGAATAAAAGGTACCTAAGTATCTAACCATCGTAGTTTCATTTTCTTTATACCAAAAACAAAATCACTCGCCTTCATCGGTGACTTAATGTTCGTCTATAATTAATTCATCAACTTTTATAATTGCATCGTGAAGACACAGCCTTAGCGAGCCTTCTAATATAAGTCTGTATTTGAATTCATTGTTATTTAATTCATTATTGGTGATTATTGCATAGAGTGTTTGAACCATTGCCAAAGATTCTAATGGTTTGTGTTTCCATTAGTGTAATGGAATAATTAATAATTTCAGTTTATGAATTAATTATAGAAATTTGGAATTTTTCGCAGCAGAAATATATTTATATTTGCTTCATTGACATTATTAAATATAAGAGACAAAGTTTGATATTTTACATGGTTACCTTATCACATAGCTATTTCAAAGATGCATCATTTTCCCGCTACAAAAATACCTAGCATATCCGGCTGCAGCCAACTTCCAGTTGGCGGCAAACGGGCATAACGGTAACATGGTGGAATATTCTCACGCGTCGAAATGAAACATTAAATCTCAGAACGTTTCGTGAAGTAGTGATATCGCTGATTGACGTTTTAATTACTTTATGAAGTTCAAGATTACTAACTGTGAACATTTTTACGGTGGTAATATACTACATGTGAAAAAAAGTGATGTGACATAGTGTAAACCATGTAATGATACATGTGCGAAATGAAGTGGTGTGAGTGCGTGATCCTATAATAATACCGCATTGTCCGTTATTATCGGCTGTAGAAGATTCTAAATTTCGACAGTTCGTTGCAATATTTGATCAACATTACTCTGAATAGGCAGCTTTTAAATAGTTTTTTCAATTTTTCTTCCATCTTGACGTTCCATTGCAATATAGTTATGTATTATTTCTTTTACATTCTAAATTTCAATTGTGGATTAGAATATTTCCTTCCTACTGCATACAACAGGCTGTTCTCCAACCAGTAGGGCAATTATATTACGATTGAAGGGGCATATACGAAATAAAGTAACGGAAAAGCAAGTGCCTATGAAATCGTTCTACACAGTAAACTTTATTCGTCTATATTTCTGAAATTAGGCTTTTCGGTTAGATTTTTTCGACGTAACAGCGTAGAGAAATTTTTACCTTAACGAGAATGGATATTTCTTTTAAGTTTGGAGCGAGCGTTTTCGACAACTAGTGCCGGAACTCACAGTGGCTCTCAGATCGTGCTGCGCAATTTACTTTATTGGCTTCTAGTTTTTAAATTAGGCTTTTTGAATCGGATTTTTCCACTGATTCGCGTAGAGTGATTTTTTCCTTAACGGGATTGAATATTTTTTTCCGGCTTTGAGCGTGCGTTTTCGAGAAATAGTGCCGGAAGTGTCAGTGGCTCACAGATCGTGCTGCGCAATTTACTTTATTGGCATCTAGTTTTTGAATTAGGCTTTTTGAATCGGATTTTTCCACTAATTCGCGAAGAGTGATTTTTTCCTTAACGGGATTGAATATTTTTTTCCGGTTTTGAGCGTGCGTTTTCGAGAAATAGTGCCGGAAGTGTCAGTGGCTCTCAGATCGTGCTGCGCAATTTACTTTATTGGCTTCTAGTTTTTGAATTAGGCTTTTTGAATCGGATTTTTCCACTAATTCGCGTAGAGTGATTTTTTCCTTAACGGGATTGAATATTTTTTTTCGGTTTCGAGCGTGCGTTTTCGAGAAATAGTGCCGAAAATGTCAGTGGCTCTCAGATCGTGCTGCGCAATTTACTTTTTTGGCTTCTAGTTTTTGAATTAGGCTTTTTGAATCGGATTTTTCCACTGATTCGCGTAGAGTGATTTTTTCCTTAACGGGATTGGATATTTTTTTTCGGTTTCGAGCGTGCGTTTTCGAGAAATAGTGCCGGAAGTGTCAGTGGCTCTCAGATCGTGCTGCGCAATTTACTTTTTTGGCTTCTAGTTTTTGAATTAGGCTTTTTGAATCGGATTTTTCCACTGATTCGCGTAGAGTGATTTTTTCCTTAACGGGATTGGATATTTTTTTTCGGTTTCGAGCGTGCGTTTTCGAGAAATAGTGCCGGAAGTGTCAGTGGCTCTCAGATCGTGCTGCGCAATTTACTTTTTTGGCTTCTAGTTTTTGAATTAGGCTTTTTGAATCGGATTTTTCCACTGATTCGCGTAGAGTGATTTTTTCCTTAACGGGATTGGATATTTTTTTTCGGTTTCGAGCGTGCGTTTTCGAGAAATAGTGCCGGAAGTGTCAGTGGCTCTCAGATCGTGCTGCGCAATTTACTTTTTTGGCTTCTAGTTTTTGAATTAGGCTTTTTGAATCGGATTTTTCTACTCATTCGCATAGAGTGATTTTTTCTTTAACGGGATTGGATATTTTTTCTCGGTTTCGAGCGTGCGTTTACGAGAAATAGTGCCGGAAGTGACAGTGGCTCTCAGATCATGCTGCGCAATTTACTTTATTGGCTTCTAGTTTTTGAATTAGGCTTTTTGAATCGGATTTTTCCACTAATTCGCGTAGAGTGATTTTTTCCTTAACGGGATTGAATATTTTTTTTCGGTTTCGAGCGTGCGTTTTCGAGAAATAGTGCCGAAAGTGCCAGTGGCTCTCAGATCGTGCTGCGCAATTTACTTTATTGGCTTCTAGTTTTTGAATTAGGCTTTTTGAATCGTATTTTTCCAATGATTCGCGTAGAGTGATTTTTTCCTTAATGGGATTAAATGTTTTTTTTTGGTTTCGAGCCGGCGTTTTCGAGAGATAGTTCCGAAAGTGTCCGCGGCTTTCGGATCCTATGCATAATACACTTTTTTCGTTCCTATTTCTGAAATTAGGTGTTTGGATTTCGTTTTTTCGGTATAACAACTTAGAGTATGTGCAAGACAATATTCTGTTGAAATAAATTGGCACGTGCAACAGTAGAAAAATCTTGGACTCATGCAGTATCACCAATGTAGAGCTATTAGATGCCAGGAATTATATCATATTGCGAGAAAAAGTTGTAGCAGTAATACAGAAATGTAAGGTATGTCTATTGGATTCAAGATCAGCTATCCATATGCCCCACTAGATATAAATGTTTGGTGGTCAGATAAATGTTCATAAATGGGGAATGCTTCAAGCAGATAAACGGGAATCTACACTAAAACGTGTAGAAATATCTATAGGAACTTGGAAACTATAAAAGCTGCAGAAATAATGGGTTGTGGCACATGTAATTGATTAGGCCAATAAAGCCAACATTAAAAGGAGATAAAAGGTATGTCTTACTTGCTGATGATTATTCAAGAAAAGAGCCATTTGGTTGACCGATTTATAAATGACTAAAGATTTAATATGAAATATTATTGACACAGGATTTTTCTTATTGTAGGAGACTTACACACATGAGTAATATTTACAATATTTACATACAATATTTACTTTCTAAATTCCTATATTAATATATTAAACAATTTCCAATTTGAATCACAATAATAAATATTATGTTTAGATAAATTTGATTTTAAAAGTATTTTACATTAATAAAGCTAATATGTTGGTCATAACTAGGCTACAATGAAAACAACTGTTGGTGATATTGATTTAAAATTATGGGCAAAAGAAACTTCAAAGCCAAGTAAAAATTTTATACAATTATGTATGGAAGGTTATTACCATGACAATATATTTCATAGAGTTATCGAAGGATTCATAGCATAAGGTGGTGATCCCACAGGTACAGGAGAAGGTGGTAAAATATATGGAGAACCATTTAAGGTAAGACTATATTTAAAAATAAAAGGAATTCCTTTTTAACGCAAAAATAATTATTGGATCTATGTGTTTTAGGACAAATTTTATACAAGATTACGTTTTCGTCCACGAGTTTTAATTGCTATGGCCAATGCTGGAAAAGCTGACGATGGTTCCCAATTTTCTTTTATTCTTAATTCTTCACCAGATTTGCAGAATAAACATACAACCTATGGTAAAGTTACTGGACAAACTCTATATAACATGCTTAAACTTGAAGCAGCACTTGTAGA
>NW_016917149.1:0-269 GCF_001483705.2 Eufriesea mexicana
GGAGAACCTTTCCTCCTTCTATATTCAAGAAAGCTGGGTCGCCACGATAGTAGTCAATACTGTAATTAAAATTGAACTTTCCAGCCAGATTCTACAGCATTGCAGTGGCTATAGCACGACAATAGAATCTTTCCTCATTATTTATGTAGGAAAGTTAGTTGACCACGATACAAGTCGAATATGTCAACAAAATTGAATTTTCCAGATATATACTATGGCACTGCAATTGCTACAGCATGCCAATAGAATCTTTCCTCCTTATATATGCA
>NW_016917149.1:379-748 GCF_001483705.2 Eufriesea mexicana
AGAAAGTTAGCTGACCCCGATGTTAGTCAAAAATATCGAAAAATTGAATTTTTCAGGTAGACTCTGTATCATCGCAAAGACTATATCGCGACAGTAGAATCTTTCCTCCTTATATTTCCAAGAAAGTTAGGTCACCACAATATTAGTCGAAAACGTCAGGAAATTGAATTTGCCAGACAGATTCTGCAGGATTGCAACGACTATATTACGCCAGTAGAATATTTCCTCCTTATATATTCAAGAAAATTAGGTCACCACGGTAGCTGTCGATAAGACTATATTACGCCAGTAGAATATTTCCTCCTTATATATTCAAGAAAATTAGGTCACCACGGTAGCTGTCGATAGTGTGAATAAAATTGAATTTTC
>NW_016917150.1:0-684 GCF_001483705.2 Eufriesea mexicana
CATACCTTTCAATCTCACTGTATTCTCCATATATTGTTGTTAGAAGAGGCCATCACCTAAATTGATTGTATTCCTTTTTGTCTGCCTAAACCATCTCCATTTTCTGAATCTTTATGTGACCATCAGATATTTCTATCTTGTATGTCATATGGTTAACCGACCTAGAATCCAATAGACATATCATACTTTACATATTTGTATTGCTGCTTCAATTTTTTCTCGCTATAAAATATAATTCTTGGCATCTACGTTGATGATATTCCATGAGTCCAATATTTTTCTATTGATGCATCTGCCGGTTTACTTCAACAGAATATTGTCTTCTCACAACTGGTTTCTGTTATCTACTACTGATGAAAGGTGGAAGAACAATGGTTCATAACTTGCACTATTTAATTACAATTAAGGGTTATGTACCTAATACAAATACTTACATTCTTTTCGTGATGCAGACACACCTGCATGGGCACAACAATGCTTCCAATGTTTGTTTGCAATTTTTTCTCATTTTCCATTCACTCTCCTGTTCACTTGAAGAAAAATTAACAAATCGCTCAATTTTTGTGTTTAATTTATGAAATTTTATAATTGCGTTGTAAAGGCGTACCTTTGCATATTTGTTGTCTGCCAGGTAAAGAAATGAATGCTGATTGTCTAATTAAAACCGCTGTTTCGGCTGAATTT
>NW_016917151.1:0-608 GCF_001483705.2 Eufriesea mexicana
AAAGCCGAGCCAAACGTAACAGAGCCAAACGTAACCTAACCTAACCCAGCTTGACGATACCACCATTGCTGGCCTCCGCAGAGACACGCGGAAAGTGCTTGCGCACAGTAGCGCGCAGATACCAACGGCATTGCAGTGAATAGCCAAAGGTCGGGGGTATCATAACTTATACCTGCCCTAGCCTAACCCAATCAGATGTAACCTAACTCAACCTAACGTGCCGAAATCACTATTGCTGGCATCCCCAGAGCCAAGCAGAAGATACTGGAGCACAGCAGAGTGCAGAAATCTACTGCATTGCGGAGTGTAGCACAAAAGTCGGACATAAATATCCTGGCCCAACTTGACCTAACCTAACATACCCTGAGGTAGTGTGACTCAACATAACGTCACGAGACCATTATTGCTGGCCTCCCAGAAGCATGCAGAGCATATTAGAGCGCATTAGACCGCAGAAATCCACCGAATAGCAGTAAATAACACAAAAGTCAAAGTTGCCTGTCCTAACCTAGCCAATCGTTTCATTGCCAAACGTTACATAACTCAAACAAACTTGACGAGACCACTACTAATGACCTCCATAGAGACAGGCAGAATGTACTAGATCA
>NW_016917152.1:0-527 GCF_001483705.2 Eufriesea mexicana
TAATCGGTGCCCTGCAAGAGTTTGATTAACCAGGTCACTGGTGATTTAAGTTGTATAGCAATTATAGAAATATTAACAATTGCCAACTTAGTGCTGAGAGCAACCATCACCACCCAACTGCAGACGCTGGATTAAAGTCTTCACCTGCGATTTAAGATCCACAGCAGTTCTAGGATGACGGATGCATAGTAAAGTTATGGCTAGCGACAATTAAAATTGACAGTACGACACATAGTACATGCAGTACCAGATCTCTGTAGCCGTTGCATTAGTGTGTTCGCGGATGACCTGTATCTAAAGCAATTCTAGCGTGACGAACGACAGATCTATTATTGTTCGTGACGTTAACAATAGAAATAACCGAACTGAGTACAGCCATGATCACACTACTATAGTCGCTGTATTAATTTGGTCGCCGATGATTTAAGTACTACCACGACCCTAGAATGATCAACGTATGGAGCAGTTGTAGCAAGAGATATTTACAGTTTGCAGCACGGTGCCTGGTACATCTTCCAACAGAACAC
>NW_016917153.1:0-201 GCF_001483705.2 Eufriesea mexicana
CGCGCACTGCCGGATGTGTTAACGCGTTAGACCTCCGCCTTCGCGTGCGACCATGTACCTACGACTGGAGAGACCGTCTCTCTCTCCCGTTGTAACCTAGGTCAGGGTGACCACGAGCTGACGTGTGGGGGCCCGTCAGTTCGAGAGACCGTGGTCTGGGCGCGCGGCGTCGCGTGATGGTCGCGCGGCGTCCGCAGGGTA
>NW_016917153.1:367-2432 GCF_001483705.2 Eufriesea mexicana
CGAAGTCCAGGGCGCACCGAAATGCGAAGGGCTGGCCATCGTGGGGGTTTTAGTGGTTAAAAATCCCACATATCCCCGCCCCCTCCCCTAAGGGGGCCGGGTATATTTGGAAGATTTCCCCCACGTGAAGAAAAAAAAAGGTTTGGTTATGGTACATGCGACTTTTGTGGTATACACAGCAATACGGTGGGGTTGTGCGTTCTGCTCTGCTGCAGTATACTCTGCTTGGCACTGAGGAGGCCATGTGTAGTGGTCTCGTCATGTTAGGTGGAGTTAGACTACGTTTGGGTATGTCACATTTGGCTGGGTTGCGAAAGGCTACTTTGACTTTCGTGCTAAACACTGCTTCTCGTTGGATTTCTACGCTCTACTGTGCTCTACTATATTCTGCTTGCCCGTGGGGAGACCAGCAATAGTGTGCGCGGCACGAAGTGTTGAGTTAGCGTATGTTTGACTACGCAGAGGTCCATAGATTAACAGCGTATAGCACAAAAGTCGAAGCTACCCTATTCTAACATAACCAAACGTAACATAATCGAACGTAACCGAACTAAAACTAACGTGCCTAGGACACTACGGCTGGCCTCCCCAGCGCCAAGCAGTATATACTGGAGCGCAGGATAGCGCAGAACTGCACCGAATAGCTGTGTATAGCACAAAGCCCAAGGCTATCCTATCCTAACATAACCAATCGCAACACAACCGAAAGTAACGGGACTCCATCTAACGTGCCGCGAAAGCTATTGCTGGCCCCCAAACATGCGAGTGGATCATACTGGAGAAGAATAGAGCACTGTAATGTAAAGCTGAAACGCAATGTAAAGCTGAATGGTCAAAGCTATCCTATCCAAACCTAACCGAACCTAGAAAAGCCAAATGCGATCTAACCGAGCCTAACGCGCCGAAGCCGCCATTGCTGCCCCACCAGAGCCAAGAAGAACATATTAGATGTGCGTAGAGCGCAGAAGTCCATAGAATGGCACTGAAAAGCAGAAAAGTCGAAGGCATCATAACCTAACCCAGAATAACCTAACATAACCGAACGCAACCTGAATCACCTAGCCCGCCGAGATCAATACTGCTGGCCTCCGCGGAGCAAAGCGGAATATAGCAGAGCACAGTGGAGCGGAGAAATCCACCGAATTGCAGTTCATATCAGAAAAGGCAAAAACCTCCTGACCAAACCTAACCAAACCTAACCTAACCAAACCAAATCGAACGTAGCCTAACTCAACCTAACGTGACGAGACCACCATTTCTGGCAATCCCAGAGTCTAGCGGATTAGGATAGAGCAATGTGGTTCGTAGAAATCCACCCAAGTGCAGTGTGTAGCACAAAAGTGCAGGATAACATGCACAAACCTATCCTAGCGTAAGCTTACGCAGCGTAACACAGCATAACGTACCGTGCCGCGACGACTATTGCTGGAGTCCCCAGAAGCAAGCAGGATATGGGAGAATACAGTAGAGCCCAGGAGCCCATAGGATAGCTGCGTTGAGCACAAAAGCCAAACATACCCTGACCTAACGCAAAACAAGCTAACCCGACCATACGTAATCTAACCCAGCCTGATGTGCCGTGACCGGTATTGCTGGCCACCAAGGAGCTGAGCAGAGCATAATAGTGGCGAGCGGGGGGCAGAAATCAATAGAATGGCAGTCTATAGCAGAAAAGTCGAAGCAATCCATACCTAACCCTAGCTAACATAACCTACACAAACGTAGCGTATCTCAACCCAACATTGCAAGACCACTATTAATGGCCTCCCCAGAGCCGAGCACAACGTACTAGAGACCAGTAGAGCGCAGAAATCGACAGCATCTCATTGTAGAGCACAAAAGTCAAAGATACCCTGTCCTAAATCAAACAAGTCTAACCTAACCGAACGTAACCTAACCCTACCTAGAGCGCAGCGGCCAATGCTTCTGGCCACCCCAGAGCAGAGCAGAGCATATTGGATTAGAGCAGAGCGCAGGAATCCACCGAATAGCAGCGAATAGAACAAAAGGCAACGCTGTCCTGTCCTACCCTAACCAAACATAGTTTAACCGAACGTAGCCTGAC
>NW_016917154.1:0-5733 GCF_001483705.2 Eufriesea mexicana
CCTAGCCTAGCCAAACTTAGCGTAACTCGACAGATCTCGCCGCGGCTACTGTTGCCGTACTCCCCAGAGCCACGCAGAATGCGGTAAAGCGCTGTTGATCACAGGAACACGCCGGACAATAGTGTAGAGCACGAAAGTCGAAGCCATACTAAACAAATTTAGCCCAATGTGACCTAATCAAACGTAGCCTATCTCAACATAACGTGCCGCGACCACTACTGCTGGCCTGCACAGGGCCATGCAGAATACAGTGGGGCACATTCGAGCGCAGAAATCCTCCGAATAGCAGTGTATATCGCGAAAGTGAAAGAAGGCCTGACCGAGTTTGACATAACCTAACCAAACCTAACGTAACATATCTAAGGTAACATAAGCTAACGTGCCGAGTTCACTATCGCTGGCCTTGCCAGAGCCAAGCAGAAAATATTTTACCTCAGTGGGGCACAGACATCCGCGTATAGCAGTGTACAGCACAAAAGAATATACTATCCCATCCTAACCTCACCAAACGTAACATACCCAAACGTAGCCTGACTCGACCTAACCTGCAGAAACCACTATTGCTGGCTTCCCCAGCGGAAAGCGGAACATGAAACAGCACAGCAGAGCCCAGATATCCACCGCACAGTAATGTATAGCACAAAAGCAGTAGATATCCCAACCTAACCTGTCCTAGCCTATCCTAACCGAACGTAGCATGTCTCAACGTAACGCCCGGCGACCACTGCTCCTGTCCTCCACAGAGCCAAGCGGAATGCAGTAAAGCAAAGCAGACCACAAAAGTCCACTGAAAAGCAGTGTACAGCAAGAAAGTGAAAGGAATCGTAACCAAACTTAGCCTAACCTAACCCAACAAAACATAACCTAACTCAACCTGACGTACCACGACCTCCATTACTTGCCTCCCCAGAGTCGAGCGGAGTAAAGTAGAGCAATGTACAGCGCTGGCATCCACCGAATAGCAGTGTACAGTACAAAAGTCGGGGAGACCCTAACCGAACCTGGCACAACCTGACCTAACCTAACGTAGTCTAACACAACATTACGTGCCGCGACCGCTATTGATGGCCTTCATAGAGCCGAGCAGAGCACATTCGAGCACATTAGAGCGCAGAATTCCACGGAACAGCTGTTTGTAAACCCAAACGGACGCAGAATATCTAAACCTAACGAGCAGATACCTCTATTGCTGGCCTTCCCAGAGCCAAGCAGGTCATATTAGAGCCCAGTTGAACGCAGGCATCCGACGAATAGCAGTGTATAACACAAAATTCGGGGCAATTCTATGTGACCTAACCTAACCTAGCCAAACGTAACCTATCACAAGCTATCGTGCCTGCAGCGCTATTGCTGTTCTCCCCAGAGTCGAGCAGAGTACAGTTAAGCAATGAAGAGCGCAAGAATCCACCGAATACCAGTGCACAGCGCAAACGTCAATGTAACCCTATCCTAACATAACCAAACCTACCAGAACCAAACGTAACATAACTCTACATAACGTGCCGAGGGCACTATTGCCGGACAGCCAAGCGCCAAGCAGGGCATTTTGGAGGAGAATTGGGCGCTGAGTTCAACAGAATGGCAATGCATGGCACGATAGTCAAATATATCCCAACCCCACCTAACCAAACATAACCTAACCAAGGGTAGCCTATCTCAACCCAACGCGCGGCGGCCACAATTTCTGGAATTCCCAGAGCAAGGCAGGGAGCAATAGTTCACATTAGAGCGCAGAAATCCGCCGAACAGGAGTATACAGCATAAAAGTCACATCTGCACCAGCCAAACCTAACTAAACGTAACATAACACAACCTAGCGTGCCTGGACATCTATTGATGGCCTCCCCAGAGAAAAGCAGAATATACTAGAGCACAGTAGAGCGAAGAAATTCGCCGCACTTGAGTGTAAAGTACAAAAGTCGCAGATACTCTAAAATAACCGGACATAACCTAACCTAACCAAACGCAGCTTATATCAACCTTTCGTGCCGAGACAACAACTTACGCCCTCCTTAGATCCAAGCAGAACATATTAGAGGAGAGTAGAGTGCAGATGTCCAAAGAATCGCAGTGCATAGCACAACAGTCGAACCAACGCTATCCTAACATTGCCAAGCGTAACATAATTAGACGAAACGTAACCCAACCTGACGTGCCACAACCGCTGCTGCTGGCCTCACCTGAGCTAAGCAGATTATAGCAAAGCAATGTAGAACGCTGAAATCGTCAGAACAACAGTGTATAGCGCAAAAGTCGAAGCGACCCTTGCCAAACGTAGCCAAGCCTAAACTAACCAAACGTAACGTCGCTCAACCTTGCGCGCCGAGAGAACTATTCCTGTAATCCACAGGAACATGCAGAGTGCCATAGCGCATAGAAGATCGCAGAGTTCCATAGGACAGCAGTGTTTAGCACAAAGGTCGACGCTACCCTAACCAAAGGCTACGTATCCTAACGTAGCCAAACGTAATATAACCGATCCTAACATGCCGCGAACACTATGTCTGGCATCCCGAGAGTCGAGCTGAGTAAAGTAGGGCAATGTGCAACGTAGAAATACACCGAATGGCAGAGTACAACGCCAATGTCTAAGCTATGCTATCCTGACCTAACCAACCGTAAAATAACGAAAAGCAACACTACGCAGACTGGCCTGCCGGGACCAATATTGCTGGCACCCGTATAACAAAGCAGAATTTACTAAAGCAGCGTAGAGCGCAGAAAGCCACCGAATAGCAGGGTATAGCACAAAAGTCACAGTTTTCCTATTGTAACATGGCAAAGCGTAACATAACCAAACGTAGCCTGACTAAGCATAACGTGAAGAGGCTACCATTGCAGGCCTCCCCAAAGCAGAGTAGTGCATATTAGAGCAAAGTAGAGCGCAGGTATCCAAGGAAGAGAAGTGATTTGCGAAAAAGTTGAAGCTATCACCTCCAATCATAGCCAAACGTAATATAACAAATCTTAATGTAACACAACCTAACGTCCCGCGACCACGATTGCTGGCATACACAGAGCCAAGCTGAATATAATAGTGGATAGTAGAACGTAGATATCCATAGTGCCGCAGTGTATATCGGAAAAGTCAGAGGCCCCTGTCCTAACCAAACCAAACGTAACACGACAAAACGTTGTATATCTCAACCTAACGTGTCGAGACCACTATTGCTGCCCCACAGAGACAAGCAGAACATACTACAGCACAGCAGAGAGCAAATATCCAGCGAATAGCAGTCTATAGCACAAAAGTCAAAGATGCCCTAGCCTAACATTGTCAAACATTGTATAGCCAAGCCTAGCCTATCCCAAAATGACACTCCGATGCCGCTATATCTCGCCATCCCAGAACCAAGCAGAATATACTATAGCGCACTAGTGAGCAGAAATACGCCGCACCTCTGTATAATGCACATAAGCCAAAGATAACGTAACCTAATCTGAGCAAACCTATCCGAACCAAACGTTTCCTAACTTAACATATCGTGCCGAAACTGCTATTGCTCTCCCGCCCGGAGCCAAGCTGAACATATCAGTGCTCAGTAGAGCACAGAAATACACCGAATAGCAGTGTATAGCACTAAAGTCAAAGCCATCGATTCCTAGCCTAGCATGTCGTGACATAACCAAACGAAACGTAACTCAAAGTAACGTGCGAAGACCGCTATTCCTGTGCTCCCAGGATTCGAGCAGAGTGTAGTGGACCACAGTGAAGTGCAGAATTCCACCTAGTGACAGTTTATAACACGAAAGTCAAAGCTATCCGCACCTAACGTTGCGCAACCTAACATAACCAGACGTATCCTAACAAAACATAACGTGTCGCAACCATTATTGCTGGCCTCCTCAGAGCCGAGCAGAACATATAAGAGGAGAGTAGAGCGCTGAAATCCATAGAACAGCAGTGTGTGGCGGAAAAGTCATAGCTGCCCTAACCTAACCCACACAAACCTAACCTAACCAAACGTAGCCAAGTAAAACACAACGTGCCGCGACCACTATTCCTGGCCTCCCCAGATCCGAGTAAAACATATTAGAGGAGAGTAGAGCACATAACTCTATAGAAGCGTAGTGTACTGCTGAAAGGTCGAAGCTACCCGAACCTAACTGAAACTAATGTAACTTAACCGAACGTAGCCTAACGCAACATAACGAGCCGCGAACGCCACTGCTGGCCTTCCCAGGGTCAAGCGAAGCATAGTAGAGCACAGTACAGCGCAGAAATCGACCCAACAGCATTGTACAGGACAAAAATCAAAGCAACCCTTTTTTTTCTTTTTTTTTCCACGTGGGGGAATTCCTCCGAAGATGCCCGACACCCTTCGGGGAGGGGGCGGTGTTATGTGGGATTTTTACCCACTAAATCCCCACGATGGTCAGCCCTTCGCATTTCGGTGGGCCTTGAACTGCGCGGCGACGCAACCGCAGTTCCCTCCCGACGCGACGGGTAACTTTTTTTTCCCACGTGGAGGAATTCCTCCAAAGATACCCGCCACCCTTCGGGGAGGGGGCGGTGTTATGTGGGATTTTTACCCACTAAATCCCCACGATGGTCAGCCCTTCGCATTTCGGTGCGCCTTGAACTGCGCGGCGACGCAACCGCAGTTCCCTCCCGACGCGACGGGTAATCGCACCCGGAACGATCATGTCCATGCGCGCGAGACGGGTCGCTTACAGGCCCACACACACACACACGCACTCACACGCTCACAACACGCATCCCAACGCACCGCAACGCACGCGTACCCTGCGGACGCCGCGCGACCATCACGCGACACCGCGCGCCCAGACCACGGTCTCTCGAACTGACAGACCCCCACACGTCAGCTCGTGATCACCCTGACCTAGGTTACAAATGGAGAGAGAGACGGCGCCGCGCTTGCAGCCTCCGCCGCCCCACGCGCGAGGAGCACGCGCTACGCTCGCGAGCTCTCTCCGCGGCCTCCTTCTGTAGCATTACCGCCTCGCAGAATGATGCCACCGCACGCCACGAACCTAAGCCCGCAGTCATCCGCGCCACGACAACTGAGAGCGAAAGGTCCCTACCCACCACGCGACACAGTGCCCGGCGCTCGCGAGCCCACGCCGGACATTCCTCCAACTTGTGCTGCGCCGTGTCCCGCCCTTCCCCGCAGTGATGACACCGCGGATCACGTTCCCGCCCGATACGACACAGGTACACCCGAAGCACCCGTGCCCGGTTAGCAGCTGTGTCAGGCGGAATGCGTGCCGGCTGCCGCTTCGCCCCCATGCATCCAACACGGGGAGCACAGACTCGATCGCCCGGGGCCGCCGACTACTCGGCTTCCTCAGCCGAGCTCGGCAGGCGGTCATCAAGGACTCTCGAACCCTTCGCCTCAACGAAACGGACCTTTCTTCAGGTGCACCGCCGCCGCCAGCGTGTAGGAGGCCGTAGATACGGGCCTCCTCCACCGTTTGCAGTTGGAATGGCGGGACGACCGCCAGTACCATCGCCGCCTCATGGGATATCGTGCGGTAACCGCGCACGTCCCTGATCACCATCCTGCGAGCGACTCGCCGAAGAATCGCCATCCTGCGAGCGACTCGCTGAAGAATCGCCAGACTGCGCGGACTGGCGAACAGGTCGTTCGCCTAGATCGGAGTCCCGTAAAGTGCCACCGAGCGAACGACTCATGTGTAGAGGCGGCGCACCCTCCCGTCTGGCCCTCCCAGGTTGGGAAGCAGACGACACAGCGTCCCCGCCATAACTTC
>NW_016917154.1:7261-10577 GCF_001483705.2 Eufriesea mexicana
CCCCATCCGCCCAGGCGACGACCTGGACGGCCGCGGCGAAGAGGTCGCGGTCGAGGCGCCTGAGCGCCCATCGTGGAATTGTCGCGCGCATCGCCGGCAGCTGTGCGGCGCGTCGCCGGCTGGAGGGTGGCGATGGAGGTGGTCGCTGAGCGTTTCCACGTCCACCGCCGCACAGCTGCCGGCGTTGCGAACGACAAGTCCACGATGGACGTGCCGTTCCACCGAACGCACGTGCTTACGGAACCACGATTGAGCAACCGGAGATCCAACCCGGCGGCCCAATCTTGCAGGGCCTATCCCCGAGCGTCTGTTCGCGGGGAACCCCACGCCACGGAGTGGGCGTTGAAGTCCCCCAGGACCAGAACCGGATGAGCCATGTGTCCACTAAGGAAACCTCCGAGCTCGTCCAGGAACCTCTCGCACGACGAGAGGCCGCGGCTGGGGGAGACGTAGCACCCCACCACGACTACGTCGTTCCAGGAGACCGCCACGAATCCCTCACCGCTGTGAAGCAGCGTTGGTGCGGGTGTCCGCCGTAGTCCCCTGGCGATGATCGCCACGGAGCCGTCCCGATCCCCGAACCACCCGTCTTGGTCGAGGATACGGTACGGCTCTGCGGCAACAGCCAGCCCGACACCAAGCTCAACGAGCGTCTGCAGGAGCAGGTCCTGCGACGCCCGCGAGTGGTTCAGGTTGGCTTGGAGCACCATGGACGACGTGAAAGTTAGGCTGTGTCCATGGCCTCCTCCTGGCCCCCCTTCCCTTGGGCCGGCTGCGGGCCCGGTGCTCCGCCAGTCGGCGGGCCCTTCGCGGTCGCGTTCGCGGAGACGGAATTCGCGGAAGCAGCTTTCGAATTGGCGCTTGCAGGCGCCGAGGCGGACACGGCGCCTGCAGGCGCCTGGCGAGCCGCGCAGTTCGCCTTTGGCGGGCAGCACGCCTTGCTGCCCAGCCGGTGGTTGGTGGGGCGGCCGAGCCCGGCGCAAACCGGGCACATGGGTGCAGGCGCACTACACCCACCGGCACGGTGGCCCGCCGCGCCACACCTGAAACAGGTGTCGCTGCGGTCCACCGCGCTAGAGCATCCGTTCCTTGTGTGACCGAACGCAAGGCAACGGAAGCACTGGAGGCGCCGTGCCTCCAAGGCTACAACACGGGCCGAAGTCCAGCCGACGCGGATCCGCCCGCAATCGACGGCCTTTCTCGCTGCCGCGAGGGGACACTGAGCCCATACAGAGCCCAGCCCCGAAGCGGAAGACCTGATCACTCCGGTTCTTATTTCCGCCTCGGTGCAATCACCGACCCTAGCCAGGGCAGCGGCCACCTCGCGGGGGGTGACAGAGTCGTCGAGCCCTGTCACCCTCAGCTCCGCTTTTTTGGTGGGAACCGTAACACGCACGCCGGATCCCTCCAAGACTTCGCTCATTCGCCCGGCGAGAGCGGCGGCTCGCTGTGCGCCCTCGGGTCCGCCGACCTCCAGCAGTAGACCGCCGGAAGCGGCCCGACGGGGGCGCAAGTCCTCGATCCCGAGGTCGGCGAGATTTATCTTTCCCCTTGCAGCGGAGATGGCCTCCGCGCAAGAGAGACTCGACCCCTCGGGTACCCAAACCGCGACGGCGGCCCGCGACGGCGGCCCGCGACGGCGGCCGCTTAGGAATGGGGCCCGGCTTACCGCCGCTCTTCTTCTTATCGTGACCGTGCATCGTTACGGTCTTCGCGGTGGTCGCGGGAGGCGCGCGGGCGGAGCTCATCCCCGCGGAGCGGCGCCCCGTCTTACCGACGGCTCCCTTCGGCGCACTCGTGGGCACTCTCGCGGGCAGTTGCGAGGCAGCGGCCGCCTGCCGCTGCGCTCGCTTCTCGCGCCTACCGATGACGAGAGACCAGCTGGCCTCTGCGTCCTTCCCGGCTACGACCGGGGCCGCGACCGGGTCCTTCGCCTGGGCGTCAGCGGGCCCGCCACGGGAAGCGCCCGCGACAGAGACCGCCGAGGCCACCAGTGCAGGCCGCGCGCGCAGGGCGGCGTTGGAGCTCGCTTGCTCCGGCGCTCGGGCAGGCGCATCCCGCCCGGCCGCCACGGGGAGCGTACGCACGAGCTCCTCGAACTTTTCGTCGATTCGGAGACTGAGTGCCGCGAAGGCAGCCTCCATACCGAAGTCGGGCGCCGGTGCCGCTGCTCCGGCGTCCGCGGACGCACGCACATTTCGAGCGGACGCGGGGTCGACGATTACCCGCCTCCGCTCCTGATCCAGCTCCGCGCGCAAGGAGGCGATCTCCGCCTGCCGGGAGGCATCGTTCTCCCGCAAGTCAGCTATAACCGCCTGCTGGGAGACGTCCTTCTTCCGCAGACCGGCGATCTCCGCCATCAGCACGCGGACCCTCTCCGCCATTGTCTCTTGGGCACGGCCGGCTGTTACTTGGAGACTCATCTCCCAGCCTGCCGAATCCACCACCCTCGCGCACATACGGAAGGCGCGAACGTATGGGCCGTGCAAGTTCTTGCTCTTGTCTGCCATCGTCTCTATCCTCGCGCAATTCTCGGATATGATGGCAGACAGTTCCACCGCAGACAGCGGACGGTGCACTCTGGCGAGCTCCTCCCGTGTGGGGAGGGTCGCCTTCGCCCGGCTTATGCTCGTGGGTTTCGGGGCAAGATCAATACAATCCAAACCTTCGAATGGGTCGTATTCATCCAACACCGACCTCCGCGGCCGCTTCGCCGTCTTCGCGGTGGATACCCACGAAGACGACGTTTCGCCGCCGCCCGTGACGCTGACGGCACCTGCGAAGGCGGAGCACTCCCTCTCGAGGTCCGCCGGCAGCGCCTTGCGCAATGCGGTGCTACGAGTCACGCGCCTCGTAGCACCTGCAGTAGGGCTAATTGCCCTGTCCTTCGACGAGGGAAGCTCCACTGGAGCCGCGTCGACACCACTAACAATAACCTCACCTTCACTCGTCGGTAAATTGTCCGGCTTCCCCGGGATGGTTACCACTGTACGGGTTGGAAGCCCCTGCTCCGCCGCTTGCATTGTGGTGTGACCCTCGGCGCAGGTATCCATCGCTGGGCAGATACGCGGCTCCGCGGCAGACAATGGGCACCGTCCCTCGTCTACCTGCGACGTATCCACAACTACGTTGATGGCACGAATAAGGGGGAAAGAACTTGCAAGCAAGTTCAATTTTTTCGGCACCACGTCACACTCCGAGACGCGAGTCCCCGGCCACGTGCACCCAGGCACCACACGCACAGAATTGCACTTGTCCACGCGCCAGAAGACGCACTCTTCGGCCGAAAATACCTACCAATAGTTGGAGCGTCGTG
>NW_016917154.1:10604-11303 GCF_001483705.2 Eufriesea mexicana
CTCGGCGCTTCGAAGTCAAGGCTACCCTCTCCTAACCTAACCAATCGTAACAAAGCCGAACGTGACATTGCTCAAACCAACGTGCCGAGACAGCGGCTGCTGGCATCCATAGGGCAAAGCAGTAAATAGTAGAGCAAAGTAGAACGCAGAAATCCACCGGATAACAATGTATACCTCGGAAGTCAAAGATACACTTACCGAACTTAACCTAACCTAACCTAACCAAACATAACTTAGCTCAACCTGACGTGCCGGGACCTCAATTGCTGGCCTCGCTAGAACCAAGCAGTAAATATTAGGTCACATTAGTGCTACGAAATACAAGTTATAGCAGAGTATGTCACAAAAATCGAAACTCACTTATCCTAACCTAACCAAACGTACCGTAACCGGACGTAGCCGAACTCAACTCAATAGAGTCGCAGTGTACGGCAGAAATGGCAAAGCTCTCCAAACCTAACCCATTCTAACATAACATTACCAAACGTAGCCTAATTCGTCACAACGTGCCGAGACCACAATTGCTGTCCTCCCCACATCCAAGCAGAATATACTAGAGCACAGCGAAGCGCAGGAATGTACACAATAGCAGTGTGTAGCAGAAGAGTCAACGATATACAAACCTAACACATACTGACGTAGCCGATCCAAACGTGGCTTATTGAACATATCGTGCCGCAACCACTATTGCTGGCTTAC
>NW_016917155.1:0-247 GCF_001483705.2 Eufriesea mexicana
AGGGCAGTGTAGCTTCGATTTTTGCGATATGCACAGCTATTCGGCGGTTTTCTACATTCTACATTACTCTACTGTTCCCTTCTCGTCCCTAAGGAGGCCAGTAATAGTTGTAACTGCTTGAGATAGTCTACGTTAGGTTAGCTAATGTTAGTTTGGTTTGGGTACGGTTAACTTTGACTTTCGAGGTATAAATTGAAGCTCGGAGCATTTCTAAGCTCTTCTCTGCTCTAGTATGCTCTGCGCGGAT
>NW_016917156.1:0-479 GCF_001483705.2 Eufriesea mexicana
TGCGCACTACTGTCCTGTAATATTTTCTGCTCGAATCGGGGGATGCCAGCAATAGTAGTCGCGTGAGTGAGTTAGGTTGTGTCATGTTACGTTCTGTTATGTTGAGATTGGATACATAAGGATAGGATGGCTTTGACTTTTATGATATACACTGCTATTCGGTGGATCCCTGCCACCTTTTGTGCTCTAGTATGTTCTGTTTTTCTCCCTCATGGCCAGCAATAGTGGTCTAGGCACCATATATTGAGATGTGCTTATGATTAGTATGTTATGTTTGGCTCTGGGTAGGCCAGTAGTAGCTGTCTCGACACGTTAGGTTGAGCTATACGCCGTTCGGTTGGGTCACGTTTGGCGAGGTTGGGATAGGATAGTATAGACTTTTGCGCTGTACACTGCTTTCCGCGGATTTCTGCTAACCACTGTGCTCTGATATTTTCTGCTTGGCTCTTGGGAGGACAGCAGTAGCTGTCTCGGCAGGT
>NW_016917157.1:0-300 GCF_001483705.2 Eufriesea mexicana
GAAGGCAGGGGCTGACCGAATAACTGCGTATAGCACGAAAGCCAAAGATACCCTAACCAAACGTACACTGACCTAACCCAACCAAACGTAACCTAACCTAACCCAGCGTGCCACGAGCACTATTTCCCTCACCCCGATAATCGAGCAGGGCATAGGGGAGCAATGTGGGCGCAGAAATCTGCCGCATTGCAGTGTAAAGCACAGATGTCAAAGATATACGAACCTACCCTGACCGAACATAACCTATCCACACGTAGCCTAACTCACTTTAACCTGACGCGATCACTAACGCTGGCCTCC
>NW_016917157.1:2066-2475 GCF_001483705.2 Eufriesea mexicana
CGTGCCACGAGCACTATTTCCCTCACCTCGATAATCGAGCAGGGCATAGGGGAGCAATGTGGGCGCAGAAATCTGCCGCATTGCAGTGTAAAGCACAGAAGTCAAAGATATACGAACCTACCCTGACCTAACATAACCTATCCACACGTAGCCTAACTCACTTTAACCTGACGCGATCACTAACGCTGGCCTCCCCAGATCCAAGCAGAACATGTTACCGGAGCGTAGGGAGCAGAAATCCATAGAATCGGAGTGTATAGCAGAAGAGTCAAAGCTAGCCAAACCTAACACAAAGGAATATAACCAAACCAAACGAAGGCTAACTCAACACAAATAGCCGCGACCCCTATTGCTGGCCTCCCCAAAGCCAAGCAGAGAACATTAGAGCAAAGTAGAACGCAGAAATCCA
>NW_016917158.1:0-879 GCF_001483705.2 Eufriesea mexicana
TTTTGTAGAAAAATAGACCATTTTATTCTCCATTATTGATAAAAACTATAATATTGAACAATCCATTTTCTGACATTATACCAAGAATAATAGTACAGGAAAGTGAAAAAGTAAAGAAAAGTTAAAAAACTAAAACAGCAGCAGTAAAGTAAAAATCATATATGTTTGCAGAATTTAGTCCTGATAGTATTGTTCTTTACAACGAAAAATTGTGTTACAGAGATTTGAATCTTTTATCATTTGGTGGAGAAGCAGAGGAAGATGAAGAAGAATCTGTGATATTAAATAAAAAGTTTACTGGTAAGGACTGGTAAGGGCAAATCAGCTCATGATCATTTAACTGATCCAAAATTAAGCTCACAAACAGCTGTTGAACCATCTGGACTTGTAAATAAAAAAAAGAAGGAAGGCCGCAGTAGCGATTGGGAAAGTGACGCCGCAGTAAAAACTCAAGAAGAATTAGAAGTTGTAAAGAAAGAGAAAGAGTTAGTTTATTGTTTACATTATAACTATGTTATAGAAAGTAGGAATTTTTATTGACTGTCTCTTATATTTATATTTTCAGAGTAATGAAGAAAAGGATAAAAAATACATTGAGAGATACAAAAAAGGAACCAAGCAAAGTACAAAATTATAAAATGGGTGATGCTGAAGATGATAAGAATATAAAGGAAAATGAATAGGGAATAAAATACTCCTTATTAGTGTAGCACAGGAGAAAGCCGAGAAGATGCACCATGAGAGATATCAAGAATTATTAGGATAACTCATGTATTTGAATAGAGTCATTTATCATATGTTTATAAATATTGTAAATATATATATGGTCATTGTAATGATAATTATTAGGTGATATGTATTACGAAACATCTTTTTCTC
>NW_016917158.1:2307-35968 GCF_001483705.2 Eufriesea mexicana
CGACCTCCTTGCCTATTCTATATTCCTATCACTTTTGTAGCATTTGGAGCCAAATAATAGATGGCGCTGATCGAAACTGCCGAATGAAATACCACGTGACCCGTTCGGCGGGAGAAACAAAACAATAAAAGGACATAAATAAGTACAACACATTTTTCTTCCTTCTCTTTAATCTCTTAAAAGTCAGACGAACATGAAGTTACAGATGAAGATGTGTTGTTTTATTCTTGGTAAAAATAAAACGAAACTTCAATTGTTATATGCTTAGGTACTTTTTATTCACTTTGAAAGTTTTACATATACATGTTAATTGTTAACGACATAATAAACAATGACATATAGACATTAGAATCTGAATAGGTGTCCGTATCACGGACCGTTGCGAGAAAAAAATGTTTCGTAATACACATCACGTAATAATTATCATTACAATGACCATATATATATATATATACAATATTTATAAACATATGATAAATGATTCTATTCAAATGCATGATTTATCTTAATAATTCTTGATATCTCTTATCGTGCATCTCCTCAGCTTTCTCTTGTGCTAAACCTTATAAGGAGTTTTTTTATTCCTTATTCATTTTCCTTTATATCCTTATCATCTTCAACATCATCCATTTTATAATTTTGTAACTTTCTTCGGTTCCTTTTTTGTATCTGTCAATGTATTTTTTATCCTTTCCTTCATTGCTCTGAAAATATAAATATAAGAGACAGTCAATAAAAATTTCTACTTTCTATAACATAGTTATAATATAAACAATAAACTAACTCTTTCTCTTTCTTTACAACTTCTAATTCTTCTCGAGCTTTTACTTCGTCGTCGCTTTCTCAATAGCTACTGCGGCCGTCCTTCCTTTTTTTATTTTCAAGTCCAGGTGATTCAACAGCTGGTTGTGAGCTTAATTTTGGATCAGTTAAATGATCATGAGTTGATTTGCCCTTACCACTAAACTTTTTATTTAATATCACATATTCTTTTTCATCTTCCTCTGCTTCTTCACCAAATGATAAAAGATTCAAATCTCTGTAACAAAATCTTACATTGCAAAGAATAATACTGCTGCCGTTTTAGTTTTTAAACTGTCCTTTACTTCTTCACTTTCCTGTACCTATTATTCTTGGTATAATATCAAAAAATGGATTGTTCAATATTATAGGTTTTATCAATCTTGGAGGATAAAGTGGTTTATCATTCTACAAAACAGAGGAAATATTATATTTATATCAATGCTTGATATATATTCTTGCAAACATTAAATTTACCTCATCTACAAGTACTTCTTCGAGTTTAAGCATACTATATATAGATTCTCCAGTAACTTCGCCAAATATTGTATGTTTATTCTGCAATTCTGGTGTAAAACTAAGAGTAAGGAACAATTAGGAACCATTGTCATCTTTTCCAGCATTGGACATAGCAATTAAATCTCGTCAACAAAAACGTAATCTTGTATGAAATTCATCCTAAAACACATATATCCAATAACTATTTTTGAATAAGAAAGGAATTCATTTTATTTTTAAATATAGTCTCACTTTAAAGGGTTCTCCATATATTTTACCACCTTCTCCTGTACCTGTGGGATCACCATTTTGTGTTATGAATCCTTTGATAATTCTATGAAATATAGTGTCATCCCAATAACCATCCATACATAATTGTATGGAGTTTCTACATATCCTTTGAGTTTCTTTTGCCCATAATTCTGACTCAATATCACCAACAGTTGTTTTCATTACAACCTAGTTTGACAAATATATTAGTTTGATTAATGTAAAATACTTATAAAATCAAATTTATTAAAATTTATTATTTATTATTGTAATTCAAATTAGAAATTATTTAATACATTAATATAGAAATTTAGAGAGTAAATATTGTATATCGGTTAAATTTTTAAAAACAGATATACAATCCAATGAAATATTATAAAATGATACTTATTACTTTACCCTTAGTGGCTGGCTCTTGCATGTAAGTATTACTCATGTTTGTATGTCTCCTATGATAGAAAAAATCCTTCATCAATATTATTTCATATTAAATCTTTAGTTATTTATAAATCAGTCAACCAAATGGTTCTTTTCTCGAATAATCATAGCTTTTACCTCCTTTTGACATTGGCTTTATTGGCCAAATGAAGTCCATGATGTGCCACAGCACCATTATAATTGCCTTTTTTATAGTTTCCAATCCCTATAGATATTACTAGACATTTTTGCCTTAATGCAACATTTACATTCTATGTTCAATTTAACTTTACCTTTCATAACTATTATCAATTGTTCATTCTCCATCTGTTCAACGATCCCCATATTTGCAAGTCAATGCCACACATGTTTCTCTCTTGATACATATGCTGCCTCCTTTCTGTTTCTTGATTTGACATAATATACATTTCCTCTTCTCATTCCTTTTATTCAAACATAACACATTAGCGATGATCATTGACCTTGACCACTGATATTAATATTCATTTATATCAGGAACACAACATACCTTTCAATCTCATTGTATTTTCCATATCTTGTTGTTATAAGAGGCCATTACCTAAATTAATTGCATTCCTTTTTGTCTGCCTAAACCATCTCCATTTTCTGAATTTTTATTTGACCATCAAAGATTTCTATCTTGTATGTCATACGGTTAACCGACCTAGAATGCAATAGACATATACTTTACATATTTATATTGCTGCTTCAATTTTTTCTCGCTATAAAGTATAATTCTTGGCATCTACGCTGATGATATTCCATGAGTTCAATATTTTTCTATTGTTGCACGTGCCTGTTTATTTCAGCAGAATATTATCTTTTCTAACTTACACTATTTAATTATAACTAAAGGTTATGTTAATACAAATACTTACATTCTTTTCGTGATGCAGACACACCTGCATGGGCACAACAATGCTTCCGGCGTTTGTTTGTAATTTTTTTTCATTTCCTATGCCCTCTCCTGTTCACTTGGAGAAAAATTAATAAATCGCTCAATTTCTGTGTAATTTATAAAATTTTATAATTGCGTTGTAAAGGCGTACCTTTGCATATTTGTAGTCTGCCAGGTAAAGAAATGAATGCTGATTGTCTAATTAAAACCGCTGTAGTATTCTTATTATTTTGTAATAAATATATACTAACATAAGAAAGCGTAGAAAATACATTTTTTATTAAGAAATTTTATTTACATTTGTTTATTTACAATGTTTTTATTGGCGAAAAATGAATACAAAATAAAAAGTAGATTGAAAAAGAACCTGTACTATGAACGAGAATCAAACCCCAGTCCTGCAGTATAGGAAATTTCGACTGTCGCCGTCAAGCCACAACCCCGCCTGAGAAATGATGAAAATACATTTGTCATTACAGGAAAAATAAAACTTTAATCGTAAATATCTAAAAATCTATTGAATAGTTGAAGCTATAATGATATATATTCTTAAACTGCATTACGATATTTACAAACCTGCAAAGTTTTAACTAAATCGGTAACCCGAAGGATTTGCATTCTTCTTGTGATCTCTTTAAAAATTTAATCGATGTAGCATTGGTATCTTTTAGCAGTTAAATACAAATAACTGTAACATTCATAGTATTCAAGCAAAGAAAGAAAATTATGCGTATTCATTACGAACGTAATTTCTTTTCAAATAAAAAATTGATATACTTATTGAAGCAAAATATCAAATTATAAGACTATATCTTGAACAATGAAAAAACATTTTTCTATATAATAATATTTATTTAAAAAACAACATAATGATTAATTATTTAATATATTTGAAATGATCTCTTTAAACATAGAACTGCTTAGAATAGATGTATGTGTAAATCTCAAAAATTTAATTTAAATTTAGAAATTTATCTTGTATATTTGTACAATAGAATTATATAATTTTTACTGTAATTTTTAGATTGCAATATGATAGAAAAAGTAAAAAAAGGAACTTATGATACTAATTAGTCAAAATACAGGGAAAATATGTTAAAATATGTAGCTATATTCTCTTGAAATTTTAATTGCTAGTTTCAATTTTAATTTACATAGGATGTGAGGCATTTTCGTTTTGAATTTTTTTCAAAAGAATAAAGCTTTCAAGCATTTAAGATTGTTTATGAGATATAAAAATATTTAAAGTCTATAAGTATACATCAATCACATAGAAGTATATGATTACAAATAAAACTTATTTGAGGTCAATGAAAAGTACAGTCATTATAAATCGGAAATGGAAGCTTCTAAGATCGACTTCTCTTTATACTAACAATATACATAGATTTAAATCTAGATAGTTCCATATTGAAACAATTCTAAACATTTTGTCTTTTACAAGACAATTATTTTACACTGTTTATTCTTTATTTTTCGTATGAAGACGCATGTGTTTCTTCAAATTATCGAGTCTGTTACATCGACGATCACAGAAATCACACTGATAAGGCATTAAATTGCTATGTACTACTACATGACCATTTAAGTGACTAATTTGTTTAAATCGTTTTCCACAAATAGTACAAACATATGGTCTTTCATTCATATGAGCTGATGCAATATGTGTTTGTAAATTTGTCTTTCTAACAAATGTAGCTTTGCATACATCACATTCAAATGGTCTCACATTTGCATGTATAGCTAAGTGAGATTTAAGCACATTTTTATGCTTAAAATTCTTTTCGCATAAATGACACTGGAATGGTCGTTCGTCGTTATGTACTTTCTTGTGAACGGATAAATGGGCAAGCTGTTTGAACATTTTCGCACAAATCTCACATTGATATGTGCGTCCATCTTCGTGCGCAGCACTTACATGTCGACGCAAAGTATCCGCCAAAGTGTAGCGTTTTCCGCAAATCTTGCAGCGGAATGGACGCTCGTTTGTATGGGTCATTAAGTGTCCGTTTAAATTTCTTTTTTCAAGAAATCTTGCACCGCATACGTCACATTGATATGGCTTTTCTCCATTGTGCACGTACATGTGTTTCTTTAGAGAATTTGAAAGACTGAATCTTTTTTTGCAAACCGAACATTCAAATTTTCGTTCACCTGTATGCACTAGCATATGAGACTTTACGTGTCCTGCCTGTTTGAATCTTTTTCCACAAATTATACATGGGAATTGACGTTCATGAGAATGAGTGAGTATATGCCGTTCCAAAACGCTTTTAGTAGTAAACACTTTTTTACAATTATCACATTCAAATAAACGAAAAGCCTCTTTAGTTTTCGAAATATAATCCTCCTTATGTGACTGAGCATGAATTTTTAGCGAACCCAAAGATTCAAATTTCACACCACAAACTGCACAATGGAAAGAACGGTAATCCTTGTGTGTTAATGAATGTTGACTAAGATGACCTAATTGTTTAAAGCTCTTATTACAAATTTCACAAATATAGGGTCTTTCATTCGTATGAGATCGCATATGCCTTTTTAATACACTAGGAAAATTAAACTTTTGATTACAATATGAACATTCCAGAGTTGGATCTCCATTTATTTTCATTGAACGATTGTCTGCTATCTTTTTCTTTTCCTTAAGAAGATGTAAACTTTTTGTTGCCTTTTGACAGTCATTTGTTTCATTGGATTGCGTTTTATTGACATTTGAATCTGAGAAACTTCTTAAGTTAGATGATTTCACATCTGACATTGTATCATTTTGTGAATCTTTACTTCTCCTACTTCTGATGAAACTGGATAATTTATTTTGTCTATGAGATTGCCGCATATGTTTTTCATATAAGCTCAAAACGTGAAACATTTTGTTACATAATTTACATTCAAATTTTTTCCCTTTTATATGCGTTCTCATATGATTTTTTAAATGTCCTGGTTTCATGTATTGTTTCTGACAGATTTTACATTTTAAATTAATTTGATTTTCCAAGTTTGATATTTTATCATCTATACCTGATTCATCCTCAAATACTGAATCTTCCATATGCATATTTAAAGGTTCACTTTTAACATTTACAAAATTAAAGCCAGGAGTATCCCTACGAAGATCGTCTCTAGTCTCAGTGCAAGAGTCTTCACTTTCACAATCTTTTGACTAATAAATTAGATTAATGATTAATAACGTGTATATAAATAATTATATCATTAATAGTATACTTACACAATCTACATCTCTAATGCTTGCAAAAGTTGGGACTTCTATAAGCTGTTGTCTACCTTCTTTTTTAACACTATCTTGTTTGTCAGATAAGAGATCAATCCATTCTTCTTCAGTCCATATATTATTTTTTAAATTTATTCTATTAGTTTGTTTCTGAAACTCTTCATGTACATTTTTCCCAAATAATATGTCATAAGGAATTTTTCCATTTTCACAACGAAATGTAGAATTTTGAAATATCTGTATATGTTTCAAAGCTTCATACCATGTTTTTGTTGGGTTTTCCGCTATCCAACATTCAAGTAAGTTTTTGAAATCTCTATTTTGTTTATTAATTTCAGTAATTTCTCCATGAAGTATTATGAAATCTTTCCATAAAAGACGTAACTCTTGCACAACTTCTTCTGCAAATTTGCGCCCATTACTGCTTTGTAAAACCTGTGGTGCTCCAATAATAGTCAATATGTCTAACAGTTTTACAGCTACCTCATTTGCTGTGTTTTCATGTAAACCTTTCAACACAACAAACCTGGATATTTGATCTTCATAAACAAAAAAATACTTGTAATTACAATTTAACTGTACTGGCATATCTATTACATCAATTTGTCCTCTATGATATAATTTTTTGTCTGTGGTATTACAAAGTGAATTCATGTTTTCAATTTTTAAATAATTTATAATTCTTTTAGAGTAATTTAAAAACTATAAAATTTTGTACAATTATTTAATAAAAACAAATGACTTATTATGAATAATATATTTAAACAATTTATCACAATTTATAAATATATGTTATCTTCAGAGGTATAGAATGAAATACCTCTTGGTAAACATTTATTTCATGTTTTAAAGATCTAATACTGATTGTTTCCAACAAATTAAATGTTTCCTTTAACACCTTTTTTGTTTTCTGTGTGTCCATTGTTCACTTTCTTAATTCACTGATATCTGTCAAAAGAAATAAAAAATTACACTTTTAAAAAACAATAAAACGTGTAAAATTACGAATATATACTATATTAGAAAGAAATTAAAGGTAAAACATACCATATAATAATTCATTGTGGTTTTAATAGCCTTTAACAAACTTTTGTTTGTATGTACAAATAAAGTATTGTATATACAAATAGTATTTAAACAAAATTTACATTCTTTTTTAGTATGAGGCAATATACAGTTGTAACCTATACTATTCGTTATGAGATTCAGTTTACTTGAAAATCAAACCTCTATATTCATTTTTTAAATTATACTGAAAGGTCTTAAAATTATTTCATTTTATAAGTGACAATTAAATACACATTTCTTCACTTCTTAATTCAATAATTAATGTTCACTACACAATTGAAAACTCTTGTTTGTCATTTTCATTGCGAGTTTTCATTACCTTGTTAAAACTTGACATACAACTAAGAACTTGACAGTCTAGTGGAAATAATAATGTTTATTTGTACACGTGTCGAGAGAGGTAAAGGTAGATTTTTAATACCATGTTCTCTCGTATATAGAATAAACTAAGAAATAAAAATATTTACATTATTAATCATTTGGATATTTACACTACTTCGTGTTCATATCAATACATCAGAACTACTATGAAAAAAATTTGTAATCAAATAATAATTATATGAACATAGTCCATCAAATAAAAAATAAGAAAAATATTCAGTTATATCGTTATTGATAAATAAATTGGTTGACAATACAAATGTTTAATTGTATAAAGCAATTTTTAATTGTACTTGGATCTTATTTGTAAATATTTAGTAGCTTAAAAATAATAATGTATAACGTGATATAACATACGTTTATCCATCTTTAAATTAGTTTTTCGAAGATTTCTTTTTGAACTCGTGTCACTTGTGCAACTACACACAGTTCAATTAGTAAGTCCAAGATGGCAGTTGTAGTAAACGAAAGTCTTGTTCAAGTAAATGAAAATATAACGGAAAATAATAACTCTATTACCGCAAGAATGCCTTCGACATTTGAGGGAATAGTCCTTGCTTACGGAAGCCTATTAATTATGGCTATTTTACCTATTTTCTTTGGTAGTTATCGTGCTGTTAAACATCATAAGGAACAGCAGGTCAGCCACGCGTTTGACATATGTTTTACATGCGTATATCGAAAAAATTTTTTTAACTATGTGACAGTTAATACCTTAATTTTCAATTGAGTTATAATGTCCGAATGATAATTTGTATTACATGCAATATTTCTAATTAATTGAATGTCATTTAACAAGTTCGTAGATTGTTGATGTTAACTTTGTATAAATATCTTATATTTTATTAACAGAATGTTATATTGCATGTAGTAATTTTATGTTTTACAGCAACAATATAAGAAAAGTGGAGAACAGCCAGAAATAATGTCTCGTAAGGATGCAGCAATATTTCCTTTCATTTCCAGTGTTACATTATTTGGACTATATGTAATATATAAAGTAAGAAGGATTAGATATATGATATTTACATAAGAAATTTATTAGATTCTATTTAGAATTGTGTCAATATTTTTCAGATATTTGACAAGGAATTTGTGACTCAAATTTTAGCAACATATTTCTTTTTCTTAGGAATCTTAGCTTTGTGTCACCTTACTAGGTATGAACAGTTTAATGTTTATTGGTAATATGTGCTTTTTAAGTATTTGATAGGTAATATAACTATTATTACAGCCCAATAATTTCATCACTAGTACCTGCAGCAATTCCAAAAACTCAGTACAATCTATTATTTACTAAGGGTGAAGTAGATGAGGCAGAATTTATTATCAATTACAAATTTAATCTTCATGATATCGTTTGTCTGATATGTTGTTCACTTGTTGGAACTTGGTATATTTTAAAAAAGGTAGTAATATTATACAAAATTTTATTGAATAAGTATAACTTCAGATGAAATAACTTTTTTACTATTTTAATTTTGCAGCATTGGATAGCTAATAATTTATTTGGTATTGCATTTGCGATTAATGGAGTTGAGTTGTTACATGTGAACAATGTTGTAACAGGATGTATTTTGCTTTGTGGGCTCTTATTCTATGATGCATTTTGGGTATTTGGTACAGATGTAATGATAACAGTTGCGAAATCATTCGAAGTTCCAATTAAATTAGTGTTTCCTCAAGATATATTGGAAAAAGGATTTACAGCCAACAATTTTGCTATGTTGGGTCTAGGTGACATTGTTTTGCCAGGAATTTTCATTGCTCTTTTATTACGGTTCGACAATAGCTTGAGTAGAAAAACAAATGTCTATTTTTACTCAACATTTTTTGCATATTTCATGGCATTGTTAGCGACAATGTTCATTATGCGTTTTTTCAATCACGCACAACCGGCACTGTTATATTTAGTACCAGCTTGCCTAGGTACCCCTCTACTTTTGGCATTAGCCAAAGGAGATTTAAAAGCACTATTTTCGTATGTATCAATAAGTATTTCATTTATACTGTTTTATTTGAAATAATTTCCGAATAATATATTGTAAATTATTGATCTTATTTCAGTTACGAAGATCATCCACTTAATATAAAACAAATGGAACAATCAGTACAAACACAAGTAGAAACAAAAAAGGATACGTGATATTCGTATTTAAGGTGATGAATGTAATAAAAGTTTCAGCTGCATTATTATGCTGTTACCATTTTAAATTTATAGTATGTAGGGAGAAAATGATAGTTTGTCTTATGCGCAAGCTGTACAATCATGAAATTTAAAAGTGTTATAAGTACAATACATGTAGTTATATTCTACATGCATACTGTGAGATTTAAACTTACATTTGGTTCATATTCATACATTTAAAGTCAATTGAGTCAGTAATTTATAATTTATTGTATATTTGTATCAGTTTTTATAAAGATGCACACACACACATACACACACGCGCGCGCGCGCACACACATACACATTGCGTGCGTGCGTGAGTGTGTGTTTAGATAAATATTAGTTAATTTATGAAGAAATTATTCAAGAATAATAGTAAGTAATATGGTTTTTTTTTTTCAGATGAATTGTTTTCTATAAATAAAATAAAATAAGTAAATGAGGATTTACATTAATACTAGGGTTCTTACTTATAACATACCCGGTTTACTCGTGCAATACCCAGGTAGATAAAAATTACTCAAAAACTGGGGTACCTCATAAAATACACGAGATAGTTGAAACCATCGATATGAGAGGTCGAAACAAAAGAATGCATAGTTTTAAGTTTAAAGATACGAAAAAAACCATATCACAGCCGGAAAACAAAAATTTAATTACAACTTATTTAAATATTTATGTTACGCTATTCGTATTTAATTATGAATAATTATTAGTATTTTTAATGTCCGGGGAAACGTGATGTAAACTGACTAAAATTCTTATCTAAGGATCTCAAATTTGAATGTTAGAAATAATATGATAAAATAGTATGAAAAAAGGAAAAATATTTTAATATACAATATATTTACTTATCCTACATATAATTGTACTTACATAAATATTTCTGTAATTCTAGTTTTATGTTTTATATATCTCGGTTTTCATATGAATATATAATACTAATAAATCTATGGTCTCTGAAAGTAAATTATTGCATTTTTCTGTTTAAAATTGAAAAAAATTGTGCCACAATTATGTATAAGAAGAATACATATGATACATTAAGTTCCATTGGATAAGATTGAATTAATTTTTGTTGTAGTAAATTTAATTGTAACGCTAAAATTGTTATACTAGAATGATTGACGAATATTTTCAAAATAATATCGCCACATCAACAAAAAATTCGGCTTCGGTGTTAGATAAATAATAGTTATTCGATGAAGAGATCGATATTATCGCTAGTTGATCGTCAGTGATTACACAACGTCGCCGTTATGTTTAGACAATGCACTGCTTTGAGTCTACTGAGAGAATTATCTTATATAATAGAGTAATCCCGGAGAATATAGAAAGTTTCGAGTATCTCATGTATTGCGTCTCATGAAATACCTGGGTAGATAGGTAATTTTTATATACTTGGGTATCTCAGATGTTTAGAAGAAGTTCAGTTGAAATCATAAGCCCTGATTAATATGTATATCACAAGTGTAGAATAGTTTTCATTAGAATATGAATAATATAAATATCATTTGTTTTTCAAATCAAAGCAAAATACAATAAGAATGAAAATTGAGTTAAAATTTCTCATTTTTGTATGAAATATAAACTTTTTAAAACTATTATTGTGAATAACTGGATTGAACATATATTTGATTAAATTTATCATCTCTAATAGGAAATTGTATATATTGTTTTATTAGAGCTATAAAATACGCAAAATTCTTCGATTTTATTTATAAAATTATAAATTCATTTAATTTTTTATAATTACAGTTCAGGAAAGTAATTATGAAAGTTGAATTTATTTTTTAATTTAAAGGAATCATATTTCAATTCATGAAATTGATATTTGGTAAAACGAATTCCATCAAATATGTATTTGGTTAAAAAAATTTGTAAGCATTTTTCAAAAATATAATAAAACTACATTTTTCCATTTATTTGTAAATAACTGTTTATAAGTTTCCTGTGCAAAAAATGATGCTTATTAAGGCTACTTTATTTTAATATTTTTATTTTTTTCAATTATAAATGATATTACAAATAAAATGAATAAAAATAGAGTAAAACTACTTTATACTTTAGCCGCATCTTCTATTGCCAAATTCTTTGCTGTAATAGGTTCCAATTCTCCTATACCTTCTTTAGATATCTTTTGTACTTTGAAGTTTGGAAGATTAATTATCAATCTCTTTTGCAATTCTCTAACACATTGTTTCATTAATACATATGCTTCTTCTTCTGTTGAATCTGTAATATACAACAGTATATGTGGTATTTCATTACTATTTATTAATTAATCATACTATGTATAAACAAATGTTATTGTAATTTTGATTTCCATCAATTTTACTACCGTATTTGTGGTATCTATCCAAAATGGAAAGAGAGAAAAAGCCACCGTAACCATGTGCTGCATAAGATACTTTAACACATGATGCTAAATAATCAATGAAATATAACTCTGGTCCAGTATTATCATCATAACCAGCCATTAACAGATTGACAAAATATGGTGTTTTACTTCTAAGATAATCTGCCAACTCTCTCCTGGTGAAAGAGGCAGCTGCCTTTGGAGATAGTTCATACCCATTTCTCATTTTGTAAAGTTGAATATTTTTTCCTATATATTCTGAGAATTGTATAGTATCTCCAGATTCTCCAGAGACTGCCATGATAAGTTTATCAGACATTTTGTGAATTTTTTCTTCATCTAAAATAAAATTATATGAATAGTATAAAATGACTTGCATTTTTTATGCAAATATTTTATGATTTGTATATACATATAATGTTTTGAATTATATAGAAAATTTGATACTCAAATATTGCTTATAGAACAAATGTAACAACAAACAAAATTATTTATTTGAAACTGTATTATCAGGTTGTAACCAAACGTATTTCTTACCACTTTTCATAACCATGATAGATTGAGCTGTTGTCATGTCAGCCGCAACTAACACAAAGTCCTTAAATTGTATGCCGATTAAACATTCCATTTTAACGAATACTCCACTATTTTAACTGGAATTGTAACACGATCAAACAGCACTGAAAACTGCACGTCATGAACTGCAAGGTTAGAATTTTGATGGCTACAGTAATATCGACTATCAATGTGTTGTGTATTTAATGGCGTAAGTGGTCCAATTTGTATACAACTTTTTTAAAATGTAATTGGTTAATAAATATAACGAAATATTTTTTTATCAAAAACTAAATATTTTTTATTTTAATTACGATGTTATTAAATTCTTTCTCATTCAGATTAATTGTATATCAATAATTACATAAAAAAAAGGCAGTATACAAATCATCGAATATATTCAACAATTCTTAGTATTCCTATACGCTGTATGTCATGTAGTAAAAAAAAGAATATTAATTGATGAATATTTTCTTTTGCCTTAATTTTTTGTATTCAAGTTGGACAGATTGTATGAGGTGAAAGTTAATTTTCAAATAAAACAGATAATAAATAAATATAAAATTTTCTATAGAAATTAAATCACAAATATAATGAATATTTGATCATTGAATTCACTATAGTATAACTAAAATTATGACGATGTAAATCGTTATGAAGGAAACAGGTTGAAAGAGAGACGAACAGAAATGACTGGTTCACGCTCACTGGTATACCATTACATTTCTGTGTCAGTGGTAAAGCTCTAATAGCAGACTGGATTTCCTATTCTTTTCAATTTTATTATAGATACCGGAACACTGATAATTCCTTAAGGTTCTTTCAAGAAGAACGAACGTAACATCATTGGAACACAGGACGCCATTGAGATTTCAGAGAGAGGCAAAGTTTAGCCTAAAAATTTGTTAAGTGAAAAAAATTTCTGTATTGAAGTAAGGCATGTGTAGTAGAATAGAAACGATTATAGTGTGTTTGGAAATTATTGTATCAAACGAGAGCTTCAATTAATTTCGGAATAACATAGTTGAAGTTGCCGATACTCAGACTATGTGCAGTTTCTAACTGTAGGTTGTAGGTATTTAGTATTAAACAGTAAAACGAAGAAAAATTCTCGATTAGTTTTGAATTTCAATTTAGTTTATTAATTACCATCCACTATTAATTTATTACTATTAAATTTTGTTTATTAATTCAAAAAAAAACTTGGATTATATATGAATTTTTGTCCAATACTTGACAATGAAAAACTCATTCCACGTTAAAATCGTACAACAATGATTCCTTTTCGAGTGCTTCATCTCTTTTTAAATGTCTCATATTACTCTTTCAGAAGTTCAAACACTTGTACTGTTCCTTTGAACTTCAATCTTACTAACGAATTTTCACAGAATTCCTGTTACTAAAAACATTAAATTCTTCGGAGAGATCTTAACTTATAAAAAGAGGTGTACATTATATAGACTTTTTCTTCATCGATGGAATCTACTTTATCGACGAATAAAAATTCTGTGATGAACAGAAAAAAGAAAGATATTTAAAAAATATATGAAGTAAAAATAATACAAGAAATAATAAGAAAATTTAATCATTTGTGGTTTTAGTACGGAATTGTGTACAAAATTAGTGTGATTATATGCTTATGGTGTTAAACTGCTGCGTTAGTGGTTAATTAGAAGAATTTGAATACTAATATTACATTTCAGTCAAATATTCAATGGAATTAGTGTAAAAAGCAAGGAGAAAAGAAGAAAGACTACTAATTGTGATAAATTAACGGCAAAATTGGTTCACCTCGTCCCGTTGAAGGTCGTTTGTCGATCCCGTTACATTAGTATTTATGACGCCTAATGTGATTAACGATCGTTTTACATCATAACTTTGAAAATCTAATTATATCATGTTGTTAAAATGAATTAATAATTTCTATTTTATATCTAAAGCAGATATTGGTGATATTATTATGTTAATTAAAAAGGTAGAATAAAAGATTCTTTACGCTAAATCGAAAACATGCCGATCTGTACGTTCACCGAAGGTTCGATTTATGTTTCTTGCGAAGTGCAGGTTGTTCTCTACACCTCTACATGGTGATTAGCGAGATGCTCCTAATAAGAAAACATGACTCCAGCATCCCGCTACTGAAACAGTTATGATGAATCGCGACCGCCTAGTCCAGGGTGCACGCAACGTGAAATGGGCCTTCAAGAAGAAAAGGAAAGCCTCCGGCCGTGGACGAGTGAATGGATCAGTCAAATGATCGATCGATGCATTATTGTTTTGGTACAATACGTTTGCTGCATATTGATCGAGTAAACGGCATATTTACAAATTCTGCAATACTTTTTACTAGATTGATGTCTTTTATATAAAAAATGGTATTTTTAATATCTGTATGAACCATTTTGTTTTTTTTTTAATGTTTAGTATTCCATTTGTAATTATAAATGATGTCCCTTTTTTATTTCAAGTGGTCTGTAACTGGTTTGTCCTGGTATGGTTGAAGAAATCTAAAAAATGAAAGGAATCTTGACAAGAACGTTTTTGCAAGTGGATGAAAGAATTACTCTCAACTGTTATTATTGATGATAATTTTTAATAATATTGTGGAACTTGTCCAATTTCGAAGAGTAAGTTTTTCAAGTATATAATCACGACAAAGTTACGTTGTGAAATGATTTAATATGTTTTTAAACAGTTATAAACAATTTTAAACAATTACAAGTTTAAATAAAAATAATTACAGGAACTTTGATTTCAACGTGCTGACTTTAGATTTATGTTACAATATTACTTTTCCAAGTTTTCTAAAAAATAATTATATTCTTAACAAAGTAAGAAAAGAAAAAAGGAAAATCTTAGTAGCTATTCGTTCGTTTAGTGGACTATTTTATGCGAGAGAATTCGATGGGAATAAAAGGCACATAGAACGTTGAAACCGTAAAATCTTAACGAAAAGTATTCGAAAAGTAGACCTTCAGGATTGACGATGAAGAGTGGCAGAGGATTGGTCAGTTCCATTGAAAATAGTGCCAAAGATGTGTGGTCATTGGCCGTTGAGCCTACCCCCACGTGAGTGCACAAGCTATATAGAACACCTCACGTGGAATTTCATCTTCAGAACTGAGAGTCAGTGTCAAGGAAGCCCACCTGAAAGTAACAAAGTGAGTACAGTAGAGTTCGTCTAAATTTATCGATATTTACATATTTTCAATCGTTTTACATTTAACGTTTAAATTTTCGAAGCTTTTTCTTAGTTATGATCATCTCCAACTATGTAAAAAAATATTCAATACTTTATTCTATCTTTTCCGGTTCCAACTTTGATAGCTTATTTTACTTTCGAAGTTTTACTATTTAGAACTAAGGGAATATATTTCCAAAGGCAAAGTTCAAACGATCGTTGAGTTAAATAAATTTTAAGCTCGATTTATAATATGACTTTTTCCTAGTTAAGACTTTAAATATTTCATATAAGAAGAACGAGCGTGGAATTCTTTGTATTGAATAATATCGTTAAAACTTGAGTGAAGGAATAGCCCCGGAACAGGTAGAAAATATCTTTTAGAAGTGTTGGCTACAGTTAGAAATCGTTTGCGATTTTTCCAGCGCAACAAGTACCGTTTTCGAGAGGCGTGGCGTGCCTCATATATCTTCTCCATTTGCTTTCAAATTGTTCTATAGAATTCTTCTATTCTATTTATTCACAATTTCACGATTTCTTTCTTAAATTAATAAATTTAATAAATAAACAGTTTGTTAAAATTCTCGTTATAAATTATTTAAACTTTTCCATACATTTTAATCACACGTATAATTGAATCTTATTATTGAATCTTATAACTATTTATTACAAATTTATTTATTTTTTTGCAAAGTTCACTTATTCTCTTTGCCAACTTCTTCGAATTTCTGCGATTTTTTTTTGCTGGGAGCTTTCTTTCTATTTTCTTTTTATTTTTTCCATTTGTTTTTTCTTTACTTACTTGGTCGGTGCAGTGCAGGACGATAAAGACGACAGTAGGTCGCGACCGCGTTTTCAGGTAACGGTACCTGTTGAGTTCAACAAACCGGTAGCTTCGATCGAGAAGTGGGCTACCTGGTGCTGCCAGGGTGACCTTAACCGCTCTGACACACTTTCCTGCCACTCGACGTCGTTCTTTCGCTTTGCACGCATACCATTCCGCTTTATTCGTTTCGTGTATGCGTGATCGCTTGCTTTTTCTTGAACACCGTTTCTCGATTCAAGATCAAGGTTACCGATACCAGACGACCTAGGTAAACGTGGCCTCAGATTAAGATTATAGAATCGTCTCTCCCCTTACACTTGTTCAACAATGTACAGAATTTCTCTGAATTTTATCGTTTTATACACGGCAATTACCTTTTACTAATTTACCAGGCGGTTCTTCTTATTATTTTTTTCTCCTTGCACGCGGTTGGATATTGGCAGAGCTTAGTTTTAATAAGAATTCAGAAGAAATAGTGGAATCACGTTGGGAAACACGAAGGTCCGGAACGGAAGCTATAGCATATTTGGAGCATGACTCGATCTTTCCGGATTTTCTCCCGGAATGAACTGTGCATTCGAATTCTTCATCGAATTCGATCCCTTCCATACTAGAGATAGAGTTGCGCCGGTCTCTTCACGTATACTCATCACTATAGACACCTCTCCAAAAATTGAATTGATGGCTTCTTTTGTGTCGAATTTTGATAATGCAGAATGTATCATTTTCTTTTCAGAATGCAGTACAATCAATATCTGTCGCTATGCTTGGTGGCGCTTGTTCTCGGACAAGTAGCAACATTGCCACAGCATTCTCAGTATCCGCAACAATTCCAACAACAAGTCAGGGATGAAAGGAAATTTGCAGAGAAGCCAAATGCCATGAAGAAGGTTGCTCTCGATGACCTGGACGACATCAGTACCAATCAGATTCAAGTAAATTACCACTAAATTCAACTTCTTTTAGCTACCTATATAGCAAATGAAAATGACAAAGTTATTTTGATTAATTTTAAATTTTGGTTCCTTATTTCTATATATATTAACATTAAATTAATCGTTGCTTCATCTTATTTCATCAGGAAGGTGGTAATACCGGGTTCTCGTGGTCGAACATGCTGAGTATGTTGATGCAGATGCTCCTAGGCCAAACGGGTGGTGTAGCAGGCCCAAGCAAGAACGAAATCGATGATGGAGCACCGACTAGTCCTTGGGCGAATTTATTGTCAGTCGGGCTCAGGGTACTCACCGCCCTTCTGGGAGGTCCTCAACAATCTGTTGATGGCATCGACAAAGTTGACAACCAAAGCAGCCCTATGCAGGTACGCTCGTGATCACACAAATGCACCTTACTCCTTCGATCTCAGTCATTTCCGCTTCGGCATCGATCCATGGAGATCTTTGGTTGATCTACGATTACCTATGAATGAAATGTATCAGTGTTAGGTACTATCGAAGTAGATGCTGCGATAATTGTCTTGACAATTTCGACATCAGACGCGAATATTTGCGATTAAGAAACGAAATTAGAAAGCAATCGATAATTACTCGAAACGGTCTCGCGCAACAGGAACGTTGAGTTTCCGAGGCTTTCATCTTGATCCGGGTCGCGTGACGAAAGCAAGCATAAGCCGAATTGATTGTACTTTTGAATCGATCTGGGTCAAACGCATCGTAGACTCAACTGAATATCGTTTGCCTGCGATTCGGATATTTACCAAGGAATTGTTCGATCGATTTTCTCCTCTCCTTCCCATCTTCCTTCGTAGCATTTTGTTTAGATTCCGCACACGACTCGCTGTACATTTGAATAGCTAATTAGAATTAATAGCACACTTATGCTGTAGATTGTACATCGCTGAGCATGAAACAGATCACAGAGATTCGTTCTTCTTTCCCTTAAGACACTCGTTTAGAATTCGGGAAGAAGAGACTGTTGCTTTTCTTCTATGAAACGAATTGTTCGTGCATGCATTGTAAAATAGTCATGCTTATATGTGTTTACTCTAGTACAGAATTTGTTCAAAAGAGAAATCACAACGGTGAATGAATCGTTTCTCGACACGAGCTGTTACTTCCGTTAACAAGCTCCACTGTCTCCTAAACAATTAAGGGGACTCTGGCCACGTTAACGATCTTCACGTTTTCTAAACGATTTAATTTCCTTTCGATTTATGTCTGATCCTCCTTTGGCTGAAATATTTTCGAAATTGTCAGTGGAAGCAAACCGTACACGTTGCTGTGATTTCGTGCGATTGCGAAACGACCGACATACTCCTCAACAAGATCCGATATTCCTTTGTTGCTTGGGGCAACGTTACAGACTCGACCTCTTTGTAAATAATATGCTGTGATTTCGTGCGATTGCGAAACGACCGACATACTCCTCGACAAGATCCGATATTCCTTTGTTGCTTGGGGCAACGTTACAGACTCGACCTCTTTGTAAATAATCATCAGAGAATGTCAACTTAGAGCACATGGCTGGTGTCGGTTGTTTAGGGCATTTTGACTGCGGTGCTGGGCGCGTTTCTAGGACAGGGCAGAGACCCCGATCAGGTTGCTGTCATGGCTAAAAACGCTTCCGAGGTTAGTACGTAATCAAACACTTTGTACATGAAATGATATCGTTATCTCACACTCTTACTCTTCCTCTTTACGTTTTTCTCTGAGATTTCACTAAATAAATTATTTTACTTTAATGATACGATATCGTGTTGGTAATTTTATTGCAATTAAAGATTTCAAAGTTGACGAGATGCCAATAGGCTAGAATAAAATAGAAATATGCACGCTTTCCACGTGTAAAATGCTTTTACTCTGTTGATCTACTCTTTAACAACTTACATGCGGTTAATAATCTAATTTTTTCTAAAACAGTTCATAAGTATCGTGATCAATCTTCTGGACGCCTTGAAGACGTCGTTCTCTCATCGTTCTTTGGCGGCTAGGTCCATGGGAAGACGGGACACTGTTTCTGAGGCTGCTGTTGCTTCCATCTCTATGCTTAAAGTATGCAAATCTTAAAAATTTATAGTATGTAAATTTATTCTTTTTTATTTACCCCTAAACGTATATTATGTTTAATTTAGGGCTACATGAGATCAGTGAAATCATTTAATAATGTTGGTCGCGCTGAGGATGAAGGGCAACGGGGTTGTGCCGAGAGAGCCCTCTGCGAAGCTAGTGCAGAGTGTGTTGCAGATGCTCAGGGTACATCTTCTATTTTCTGCCAACTTGGATCGTAAGTGTCTATCTTCTCATCAGTGATACTTCCTATCATTTTAACTTTCATAAATACAATTTGTTACTTTTTAAGGTATGCGACAAGTTATCTGCTTCAAAGGCAGAGTGGAGTAGGTTTCGAGGCGCTGTATGAAGCAGGTCGACGCGGTCGCACCGGTGAGGACTGCAGAACTCTGTTCATGGATTGTAACGCTGTATGAAAACCCGTTTTGACCCGTTCAAGTGCGATTTAGAGGCTCTAGGACTCGATTAACGCCAGACTTAATTGTTTGAAACTTCTTTAAATCGAATTTGATATGGAATGCCAGTTCAAATTATATTTCTTCAAAAAAATGTTGGAATTTCATAGGTCTGTGAATCGGATTTATCCCGTCCTGAGGTTTAGATCGCACACGGAACCGACGGAAGAGTAGCTTTATGCGCGAGAACCGTGTCGAGACCAAATCAGAATGGTGATCCTCTTCTCCAAGTTCTCGATCGACGAACTTGCCTCATCGATCAAACCACTAAATCGGTCATCTTATAGAATTAGAAAAAAATTCGGAACTACATCATAATTACATAGAAACAAAATCGAAATGAAATCGAGAGTCAAATTCATGAAACTATAGAATAATTTATTGATCAATTAATATTCGCGATGTCTCTAAACTATTAATTGATTGATAATCACGCGCTGTTAAAAAGTAGCAAGTCTCAGTGTCCTTTGTGACCTTGTGAATACTGGGAATTTATTTATGTAAAAAGAGTTTGCGACAATCATCAGAGAATGTCAACTTAGAGCACATGGCTGGTGTCGGTTGTTTAGGGCATTTTGACTGCGGTGCTGGGCGCGTTTCTAGGACAGGGCAGAGACCCCGATCAGGTTGCTGTCATGGCTAAAAACGCTTCCGAGGTTAGTACGTAATCAAACACTTTGTACATGAAATGATATCGTTATCTCACACTCTTACTCTTCCTCTTTACGTTTTTCTCTGAGATTTCACTAAATAAATTATTTTACTTTAATGATACGATATCGTGTTGGTAATTTTATTGCAATTAAAGATTTCAAAGTTGACGAGATGCCAATAGGCTAGAATAAAATAGAAATATGCACGCTTTCCACGTGTAAAATGCTTTTACTCTGTTGATCTACTCTTTAACAACTTACATGCGGTTAATAATCTAATTTTTTCTAAAACAGTTCATAAGTATCGTGATCAATCTTCTGGACGCCTTGAAGACGTCGTTCTCTCATCGTTCTTTGGCGGCTAGGTCCATGGGAAGACGGGACACTGTTTCTGAGGCTGCTGTTGCTTCCATCTCTATGCTTAAAGTATGCAAATCTTAAAAATTTATAGTATGTAAATTTATTCTTTTTTATTTACCCCTAAACGTATATTATGTTTAATTTAGGGCTACATGAGATCAGTGAAATCATTTAATAATGTTGGTCGCGCTGAGGATGAAGGGCAACGGGGTTGTGCCGAGAGAGCCCTCTGCGAAGCTAGTGCAGAGTGTGTTGCAGATGCTCAGGGTACATCTTCTATTTTCTGCCAACTTGGATCGTAAGTGTCTATCTTCTCATCAGTGATACTTCCTATCATTTTAACTTTCATAAATACAATTTGTTACTTTTTAAGGTATGCGACAAGTTATCTGCTTCAAAGGCAGAGTGGAGTAGGTTTCGAGGCGCTGTATGAAGCAGGTCGACGCGGTCGCACCGGTGAGGACTGCAGAACTCTGTTCATGGATTGTAACGCTGTATGAAAACCCGTTTTGACCCGTTCAAGTGCGATTTAGAGGCTCTAGGACTCGATTAACGCCAGACTTAATTGTTTGAAACTTCTTTAAATCGAATTTGATATGGAATGCCAGTTCAAATTATATTTCTTCAAAAAAATGTTGGAATTTCATAGGTCTGTGAATCGGATTTATCCCGTCCTGAGGTTTAGATCGCACACGGAACCGACGGAAGAGTAGCTTTATGCGCGAGAACCGTGTCGAGACCAAATCAGAATGGTGATCCTCTTCTCCAAGTTCTCGATCGACGAACTTGCCTCATCGATCAAACCACTAAATCGGTCATCTTATAGAATTAGAAAAAAATTCGGAACTACATCATAATTACATAGAAACAAAATCGAAATGAAATCGAGAGTCAAATTCATGAAACTATAGAATAATTTATTGATCAATTAATATTCGCGATGTCTCTAAACTATTAATTGATTGATAATCACGCGCTGTTAAAAAGTAGCAAGTCTCAGTGTCCTTTGTGACCTTGTGAATACTGGGAATTTATTTATGTAAAAAGAGTTTGCGACAGAGAAGAACAGGCGAGAGAAGAGGTCGTATACGTAAGTGAAAGACGTATATAACTTAATGTAGAAGTAGACTGAATGACATTTCAGGCCTAAACGAACTGTATACCGTTCGGATGGGTCTTCACGACAATCACGATATTTATTTCTATTTATTGAATTTAGTGGACGTAGAGTTAGTGCGTAGTTAAGACTCGATAAGCTACCACACAATGGGAGGATTAATTTTTCCATTTCAAAGCATTAACGACGTATCGCAATTTAAATAATTTCGATAATTAATCTCTTTGAATTTCTCAACTTATGTTTTGTTTTTGTCATCAACGACAAGCTCAACTCGATTTTTTATATTTAATTATGAGTTTTTCCACATTAACGAGACAGTTTCTTCGTTTCGGAGAGGAAGATGAGTTTAAAATGGTTGGAAGTTTAAAATCTGGTATATTACATATGCTTAACGTCTTTCTTTAAATCCTTTTTGAGGTTTTTGAATAGGGTTCAAAGAAATTCGTCCTGGAATGTTTCTCTCTATTCGTACGAATTAACGTCTCAGGATGTTATGTTTGTTTTGTCACCCGCTCAAAATTATCTATTGTATATAGACATTATATATGTATACATATAAATACATACACACATACACACGGGTGGAGTTTTTTCGCAATAGCCACGTTCTATTTAGCTCAGTAGCGTATCACTTAGATGTAAGTTGTATGTATGACGTGCGATACGATGATATTTAAATTGAAATTAATAAACGATATTACTGATAATCATGTCTTCTTTTCCTTTAACTTTCTCAAATTCAAAATTTCAAACTCTGTTTCTTGCAGTATAGTATTTATACAGAATATTTCACAGATAATGCAGACCTAAATTCAACGTTTAAAGATAGATATTAACAATATTTTATTTTACCACGTGTATTTTATACAAAACTGTGTCAAATTCTTTACTATATGTCAGGACGGTTAAGCATTTATCAAAAATCTTACCTACTTTTTGAGATTAATGATGTCAGTTGTCCCATGCAACTACACAGACTAAAAGTTTCTAGGTCTTTGGAAACAGAATAATAATCATCTTAACACCTTTTTCATCGCAAAAATTGCTTTCTTCTCTGAGACGACAAAGACTCCGTGTATTTAACGGGTGCAAACACCGGATAGACACAGCGGATATTATTAAAGAAGTCCACAAGGCGTGACAGAAAGGCGGACGAACCGACCGTTTATTTCCTGGATAAAATAGTCTGACTTAACACGTTGACGAGAGAGTTTACACGAACATTGCGAAAGACGGAAGCTTCCCGAATATTAACTAACAATCCATTGAAGGTGAGGCATCCATAACTTGAAATTTGTCCTTTGGTTGAGTAAATTTACCTTTTCCTCTACTATTAATTCCTTTAAAAATTAAATACATCATATACTATACTTTTTTTGCAGAACAACGTTTGTTATGTATTACTCTTCATTATGTTTTTTGCAGATGACGTTGAAGTCCTTGATGGGTTTCAGTGGTTTCAAGGATTCTTATCAGCCTATCATTGACAGATATCATAGTGGGACTGGTGGTTATCATCACAGTGGATCTGGAGGATATCAACACAGTTCACGAGGGTAAAATATCGAAATTAATTAATTAACATTAAGATTAATATGTACATTAGCTTAACTGAACTGCTGTGAAAGATAACACTAAAACATTTTCAGAGGTGGCCAAAAGAAAGGCACAAATGGAGCTGCACTTAGCGCGTTGACTCTTCTCGCATTTCTGTTCCTCATAAATGTTATGCAGGTAATTTTTGGTATCTCTGATTCGTCGTCAACTGATTCACAAACTTATTCTTCTCGATAAGAATCGTTTCTCTCCTTGGAAAGAGGATGAAGACGCAAATGCTTGTTGTTAATTTGTTGTGCATGAAACAAATCGTTCGTTTGTCATTAATTGTAATATAAATAGGATCATTGTTAATTTATGTTTCTCTCCATGGAAAGAGGATGAAGACGCAAATGCTTGTTGTTAATTTGTGCATGAAACAAATCGTTCGTTTGTCATTAATTGTAATATAAATAGGATCATTGTTAATTTATAATGTATACCATTTTCAGCAATCAATGCAGGACAATATGTCAACGACAACGACCACGGCAGCCACGATAATCTTGCGAGATAGCGATCAACCGGCGGTGGTGGACGCGAAGGAAGAGGAGGAAAACAAGAAGAGGGACGAGGCGAAGCGCGACGGAAACTACGAAACACCAGGAAAATCCAAGATCCAAAGGCTTAACAGTCAATATATTAAATAAAATCAGATTAGTACACTTAGTACGATTAGTACGATTAGTACATTCGGTACAGAGTAGTTGAAAGTAGGTGAAGAAATTAAGAATTTGGACCAAGATCGGAATCGGAAGCTGCTCTCGTACATATTTAACAATTCTTTCTTGAAAGACCGCCAGTTTGAAATTGTATTAAGATAATATTTATTGAATCATTTTGTAACAATTCCTTAAACAGACGTGCTTCGAAATATCGAATATGTAGCATACGTTATTCTCTTAATACACTCCATTGTTTTTTCGTTTTCTTTTTTTTGATCATTTCCTTTTTTCTTTCTATACATATATATATATTTATTTATTTATATTTTGTTTACAATGTAGGTATATATATATATATATATATATGTATATATAATAGCCGTATAATTTCTTTGAGAATAAACATACATATATACAGCGAAAAAACTTGACCTCATTTTTGTTCACCTTTGAATTTATTTGTTTTACGCGCGTACGAATGCGGATACGAACATTACTTCCGATAAGTCGGCGTGGAACTCAGTCGAAAGATATATATTTATAAGAATAGACTCTATAGGAATAAATAATTTGCTGTTTTTCAGAAAATAACAGGCTTAGAGCCGTCCACGACGAAGCTTCTTGCTTTTCTACGGATTTATTTCTTTTTATTCCTTCGTACACGATTCTTTTTCCTATTTTTTTTCTTTTTTCTTAATTTTTCTTCGCGTCTAAAAAAACTGTAGTTAACACAGAACGGAGTTTCTTTTTAAATTCTGTATATTAATATATCGATCGCTTTCCTTTTGCTCCTTCTCCTTCTCGTTTATTCCTCTCGCTTTTCTCTCTTCGTCGTATCAAAACTTTTGTTTACTGCGGCATAATGATAAATACCAGTTGTGTGGGACTTCCAGTTCTTTATTGAGAAGACTCGATCAGCGACGAGCTTTGTATAGGCTTCCGAAGGATCTTGAAGGACGAAGATACTTTAATAAATTGTTTCAATAAGAGATAATAATAAGTCCTTTGAGATCACCTCGAAGTCTTCGAACACGTTCATACTTTAGCAATATTAGAAGCGAATAAGAAGAAAAGATTGAAGACCCGTCGCTGAGCTTGATTGGATCCCGTGTGTCAAGAGCTATTCTTTGAGAGTTAACCTTGGAAGACCCATGTTCCCTTTTATGCTGAAATTCTGACAGTTAATATTCCTGAATATTAGACAATGTTCATAATTAATATTCGTGAATACTAAACATTTGTAAAATTTATAATGAACATCTCTTTTCCTTTTCTACCAACTTCCCGACTCGTGGACGATTCCTTGCCACGAATTCATCCGCAACTTCCGGTACATGACTACAACACCCCGAGCAAGCTTGCCTCTAGCCTCGTGCAACTTCTTGACGGCGAGAGAGCATACTAGAGCCTAGAGGAACGCATGTTTGAAATGATTGAGCCACCTATCAAAACACAAACATGTTTTTTATTCTCTTTCTCCGTCTGGTTGCTTTCGCTTCTTCTCTTACACTCATACTTCTTCTTTCTTCTATTCTCTTTCTTCTTGTCCCTTTCTCTCCCACTCTCTCATACCACGCTCCTCCGCAGCGTCTCCGCGATATGCAATTTTCGATTCTTTATTTACACAACATTAGAAACATCAAAATACCTTAATAGACTTCTGCTACTCATCAAATAGCTTAAAAATAATCATAAACATTGGTATGCATTGCTATGGGAGGCTGGAAGTATGATTTCAATTGTATAAAACATCTCGATGAATTTCGGGAGTTTTCTTTTCACATGTTTTACATATTTTCCTATCTTCCCCTATTCTCTCCTTGTCACCTATTGAAACAGAAAAGAGATTTTACATGTTCGACGAATCAATCTAGTTTCATTTTTCCATCTTATTTCTTGACCACAAAGTACCTTCGGCGGAAAGATTTGAAACATGTCGGATTAATCTCTCGAGAAGCTTGTGGATTTTTTCAAACAGCGGAACCGAGGTACAATAATTCCATCGCATCTTCAAAAAAAAAAGAAGATAAAAAAGGATTACGAATAGTACGAATATGAAAAGTTATGGAAATACCATGACTACGTTGTTCGATTATAACCTCAACGAATGGGCTAGGCTAAACATCAATATCTAAGAAAAGTCTCGTTGATCAAAGAATCTTCACGTAGATCTCGATGGACTAGCTGCTAATTAATTAATTGTTTAGCGATTGGTTAAGATAGGGTTAGTTCGAATGATTTAGCAGATTTGTAAAATCAATGGAGCCTAAATGTACAAGTTAAACTTCTTTGAGATGTTCGAAATAGTAAAAAAGAAAAAAAAACTAAACGTAGCAAATTTTTAATAAACCATAGTTAATGAATCAAACTAAAATCCAAATTTAATAAAGAATTTTTCTAATTTTACTGCTTGACATCAAATATTTACAGCTAGAAACTATAAATGGCCCTGAGTATCGCTATCACCAACGGTGTTATTTCAATAGCAAATGTTGAAATCACGCAATATCGTTCGAACTAACCATTTTCACTCGTGTTGATTTGCTCAATTCCTACACGCGTATCGGAGAACACGAAACGATTGATTGGCCATTCTGTGCACCGTTCAAAGAAAAAAGAATACAATGGAAATAAATTTTATCCTTTTTATAAATAGAGGAATTCATTAAAATTTATCGACGATCTTTGATTTATCGATTATTTGAATCTGAAATCCTACGAGAGACCACAGAAAGAGGTTATGAATGAAAAGGGCCGGTGCACAAGACACGTTTTTCAGTTCGTTTGCAATCGAACGAACGTTATATCATTATTGAACACAGTCTACACGTAGTCGTACACGGCTAAGAGAAACGGGAGAGTGAAAAAGTCGACGATAATAAAAAAATTCGTACATCGCGAGCACGTCAGCTGAGCGCTGATTTGACTTCTTCACGTCTTCTCGCTTCATTTGATTCCTCACCGAAGAAACTCATACTCTTTCAGGGTTCTTCTTTATCGATAATTCGTGATCGATCGATATCGATAACTGGTTCTTGCTAACGGTTTGGTTAATCAACAATTAACAAGGTAAAGGAAAGGTACGAAAGAGCTGAGCAACAATTTCAGCGAAAAGCTTTCTCTTTCTCCCTTTTTGTTATCGTTTCGCAGGAATCGCTACTTACACTAAACCAGTTGATATATCGCGATCCGTTCATTTGATCGATTAATAAGACTCGCTTCTATCGATTAACGACGGTCGAGGACTTTACAATTAATCTCTATTACCTTGTACTTTTCGATTTGACTTCCACAAAACAGAATCTTTCTGCGATACCTTCTCATCCTTTTTGTCCGTAGAAGACTCGAAAACTTCAAATTTAGTTTACTGAAATAACGAAAACGAATGTCGATGCTTTAAGAAGCTTGGGTGATTAATGTGTATCAACCGAAAGTTGCGAAACAATTCGGACAACATTTCATACTCTTTTACGTTTAAAAGAAGAATGATCTATTTGAATGACACGAGATAAAGCACTCGAAGCAGTCTAATTTCAATGAAACACAATCAGATTGATTCTGTTATTTGTGGTCGTTTGATTTTGTCGTGCTTAAGCTCCTAACGTCGATACCTTCACTTTTCACTATTCAGTGACATCGAAGGAGACCGCTGCGTTTCCCTTTCGTGAACGATGGCCTCCGAGAGTCCAGTTTCCAGGATTCGAAGCTAGATGGCGGAAGTACGCGCTTAATTCGAAGAAAGATGAGAATTCTATGGATATGAAAATGATATGCACCAGAGGGTACATTGTGAATGCACACATATTTATCTCACACACATCCACGAATTCAATTATAACCATTTTCAATAATACTGATAGAATGATCTATCGATAACGCGAGTCACGTGCGTCGAACGAAATGTGTGAATGACTCTTCCTCGACTCTCGTGTACACGCGATTAATCATTTTCTATTTTAACAGCATGCGTTCTATACGCGGAAGTCGAGGTATCGTATGATAATAATTATTCGCATCGAACGCTCGACTATTTCTTTATATCACTTTATATTCGCGGAGGTACTTACAGACCTAGGTCTATCTACATGATATGAAGCATCGAAAGTAAGCTCCCTTCATGATACGATTCCCACCCTTTCTATGCCAGGCAATCGTCGAAATAACACTTTTTCCATTGTGACATTATTCGCTCTAGAAACTAGCGGGGATGCAGAGATTATGATAAAGTTTACTAGTGATATTTGAGAGCACGCGTTACATCCGGTCTTCGAGGTCCTTTTACTTCGAGGTATATACTTTCATGGCGATCTAAGTCTCATCGATAAATTAGATAATCAATTTTTCTAGCGTAAAGCATCGTTATCCAATTTCGAGCGTGAGAATAGACCTCGAAGAGCTTCGAAAACCGGGAATGATTCTCAAGGTCATTGTTCACGATTCATTTGCCAAATTACAATCCCATATGCCGTAAGGAAGCATTTGGTCAACGCGCGCACACCAGCAAGCATGCTTGTGTTCTCGCTTTAAAGGTAACACGCGAAACTAGTAATGAAGGAACGAACGAGTTCTCGTGGAAGGTACGCCCTTAGACTAAAACGTTCTTGAACGAATGACTATTACAAGGTATGTACAGTTGTATATGTTCGTGTTAAACGATAATGCAAAATGCGGTGATGCATCCGTGATGCATTCACGTTCTTGTAAAATCGACTACGAAGCACCGTAAACAGCAGTAACATTCGATGTTCGATAATCGTGTGACACCTCGGAGAAACAAGGACCACCTGCATTCGTAGCCAACGACGAGAAGAGTCGAGGAAAATTGCAGTAATACAGGATCAATGTAATGTATCGTTTAAAAATCACGAGTTACGAAAAAATAGAGCCACCCTAAACGTACTTAATACGACGTCTATTCGCCGAATAACGAATGACTTTGTCACTTTGAATCCATTACAAAAGATCGGTATCTTTGTTACACCGAAACGTACGTGTAACTATATAAGATGTCGCGTTAATGAAACGGGATAAGAGATTATCATCGAAATTGACACACAGACAAGAGACTCGCTAAATGGTTATGATCTCGAGGAAAAAGTTGAATAGAAAAGAGAAAGAAAAGAGAGTAGAGCCGATTCGTTATTCGGGTAGACAACGCAGTAGAGCAGATCGCCGAAACAGCGAAAGGAGTAACGAGAACTCGGCCCGGGAACAGTTCCAACGGAAGAGAATGTTCGTTTAACAGGGGTAGAATAAGGCGAGGAGTGCCGTGAAAAATTATTATTGGTGCGGGGTCTCGTCAGTCTCGTCCTGGGATACGATACTGGACCGATTCGACCTAACGTCCAGATCCATGCTGAAAGGCTTTGCCGAGCCCGTAGACAACGGTTGTGTCATGGTCTCCTCGATACTCAGGCTATACTCCAGCGAGCTGTCACTGAAAGTACAGAAACAGACCTCTACTCATCACTAACGTCTTCGACGATTGTTCTACGAGACCAATTCCGCTTTGATCGACGATCGTACCCGGGCGCGTTTACCTGACGATACTGGCACGATCCATGGACGTCGATGTAGGCACCGTACAGTTATCACCGTTACAAGGCCGTTGTCCATTGCTGCTGCACGAGGAGGACGTCCTTGTCGCGACTGCTTCCTTCATCGATGCCCGTCGTGATTCTTCATGACACTCACACCTATTCGAGAGTCAGGATTGATCGTTAATATGCTGTTTCAAGTTGTCTGAGTTATTTGAAAGTCTGGATGACCAAGGAGATCTAAAAGAAACGCATACCTGCATTCTTCCGGTTGAACGTAACTGTATCCTCCCGATTTCACCTCGTCCTCCGGTCGAGGAATCGTTTGGATCCTTTTTGGCGCTTTCCTTTTCTCTGGTATCTCTTCAAAGTTGATCCAGTTGCTCGGTCTAACCGTAGCCCTTGGTGGCAGTGGAGGTGGACTCGGCGACTTGCCTGTACTCTTTCGTCCTCCATCAGGCACTTTGCCTGCGAACTCCATGAACGTATTCGCTGCGTGTTTTCGCGGGCTCTTCAGTTTGAAACTTTCTTCCCGCGGCAGCGATATCTTCATTTTTTCCACACGACGTTCATCGAGAGACGTTTGCATCACAAACTCGTCGAGCAGGGTTGGGTTTATGGGCGTTGTGGAACGCGGCCTCTCGATTGGTATCGTTCTGGACGTTAACAATGTTATCAGTGTGTTATTAGTCAGTAAAAGAAGTTGCTATTATGCATAAACGAATCGCAGATTGCACGTGATCGAATAAATAATAACAAAAAATAGAAGTAAAACTATATGCGCAGAATAATTGCAGTTTCAACAATTACCTTACTTCCTGAAGTCGTTGTTTCACAGGCAGGATCGGCACAGCCACACTTTTTTCTAGGGGCAGAGTGGTCGGGACATAAGGGAGATCATCCTCGAAGCTTTCCTCGTAGAACAGACCTTTCCTCTCATCAGGCAATTCCTCAGCAAGCTTTTCAACCTTGTTTCTAATGAACTCGATCTCCGAATCCCTCTCTGACTCTGAACTGTTATGGTCCAAGTCAGAAATCACGCTGGGAGTCTTTACCAGGCCGTCCACGGTTTTAATCCCATCGTCCAGCAAATCTGGCCTTTTGCTTTCCACGTTTTTAACCTGAATATGTTCCCTGACTTGCTTCTGTCGTGAGATATCATCCGTTTTCTCAGGCGGTTCAACCGGTTGTTGTATCTCTTTGCTTTTTCTCTTTGGCTTCGTTACTTCCTTTTTCCCTACTGAATCTTTGGAGGAACTGCTGGACATCCGATGTTCCACAGGAGGTTTGCCCTCTATAGACGACGATGATCTTATAACAGGTTCGCTTGTCTTCCCATAGCTACTTAATTTTGAATCCTTTGAAGAGCTTCTCGAAATCTCAGAATCCTTCGAGCTGCTCTGCGGTATCTGACTGTCCCGCAAATACGTCGACCTCGATGTGGTCTCGATTAAGGCTTCGGTCTTTATTCTCGATGGTGGCGGATAGTGCTCGATCGACACTTCCGTTACGATACTTCCGGTTCGAGGTTCCGATTCGTACTCGTCCAGCAGCTTGGTGGGCGTTTCAAGAGGAATCGATACGCTCTCCGAAGGCAGGGCCTCTTCGTAGTTCCTGTCGTCAGCATGGAGACTTATGAAGATCGAATCGTCTTTGCGACTCTCTTTTTCTGCGTTGAATCGAAACTCCACATGGCCGATACTTTCCAAAGATGGATGGCCGCCTGCAGCGTCCAGTTCAGTACCGCAGGAGGCCGCTATCGCTTCGTCGTAACTCTCCTTTCGTTCGCGTTTCTTAAATAGGCTCAATGTCGACGAGAACACACCCTTATTCTTCGAGTCCTTTTTTAAGTTGCCGGACCCTTTATCCGCGGTCACTCGTTCGCGGGACTTGGATCTGCTACGCAGACTTTCGGTGGTGTCCTTGATCTTCGAGGTCAGACTACGCCGTGGTTTCGTGCTGGGCGACGGGGATTCTGGGCTCAACACACTGCTGTCTGTACGGGCCTTAAAAGTTGAACACGCGGTGGTCAAGTACATGCAGTGTCTTTTGTTCGAGATTCTTCTCGATAAAGCTAGCGGATCTTCTACAAAGACAAAGCCAGGAATCCGTGTGGACCATGTGTAAAGCGGTACAAGCCTAATTTCTACTGTATATTAATAGTTTGCATTCACTATCAGTTACTAGCATATACCAATGGAAATACCTTGAACAAGGAGGCGAAACTGCTCTTCCTGGAAACGGAAGAGGGACTAGGTGTACGAGAGCCCTCAAGGTCACGGACTTTCTGATGCCTCGGCAACTTTGGACTACCAGTTACGCTACTCGTTGTCGGAGTGGTTTGCACAATCTCTTTGAAGTTTTGTGATTTTTTTCTCTTATCGTTGAAGTCCAAGGTTACTGGCTTTTGAACCTCTTGTACTTGGCTTCTGGCGGGCTGTTGCGATATCGTTGTACTTTGCGTTTCTGCTGACTTCTTCACCACTGGTACCTTAAGTAACAAAACCAGGTAAATAAAAGATATACACGAATCAAGTCACGCTATCAGAGAAGAAGCTTTGCTACCTATTCAAAATTACCTGTATGTTAACTTTTTTAAGGAACCTTTTCGTGATCTCCACCTCTCTTTTGAAAATCTCCTTCCTCTCCTCTCGCCCTCGTCTTCTAGGTTTATCCAAGGGATCTGGCTTCAAGTTCCCATCTACCATCGACACTTTTATGCTCTCCGGAATTAGTGCTTTGGTGGTGTCAGCTTCCCGTTTTAGCAGGATCTTCTCCAGGTCGTCGGTCTCTGGTTTGGGTGGCTCTATCAGGTTGTCCGATAGCGTAGGTTTGCTTCCACAAAATGATGTTTCCAGTAGACATTTGTGCGGGCTCGGTGATCTAAAAAAAAGGCATTGTGTGAGTCGAACATTGCTATTACTTCCATTCCAGATCACTAACTGTGTAATTTATCACAGACATTTGGTCTGCGTATTTTAATATCCAAACAGATATGCTCTGTGAAGCCTACTTGCTGATGCAGTATAAAATTATTATTACCTGGACGACGTGGCTGAGACAACGGAAAGCTTGCCAGAGGCGCCGGATCCCTGGCTACCCACGGAAGACAGCCTAGACGTCCTACCACTGATGTTCAACAGAACGATCTCCGAACAATTGCTATCTTTGCGTTCTCTATCTAATTGTTTTCCGCTGTAGTCTGACAGTGAACCATCCTCCTTCCGTCTCTTAGCTAGTTTCTTCGATTCTCTTTTCAGATCTTGCTCGTGAATAGGATCTTGCAGGTCAAGCTCTTCCGTCGATGATCTTAAATCTTGGGCGTCTTCTTTGTAACCCAGAGTTAGCTTACATCCAGGTGGAGGTTCTCCGCCTGAGAAATTTGATTTCCACGGTATTAACAACCAGGTGAAATGGCGATACTGTCTCTAAGTTCTAGCATCATCGAGTCTATCAGTCTCCATTCTAACAGAGCTACCGTCGAAGGTGCAATTAGTTGATACACTACCTACATTTACAAACAAAACTGTACGGGTTCAAACCCTCTTTCTACAAACGTTTCTACCTTT